>NC_058163.1:6713305-7013305 GCF_020080835.1 Cotesia glomerata | reverse complement strand
GCGACCCAGATTTTTAGATTTTAACTTTTTTCTTATGTAAAAAGCGGACGGCCAGAGACTAAATAATATAAGGATGCATGCTAATCTTATAATAGATGGGAAACTACAGTGAAAAAAAGATATTTGACAGCTTGCAATTACACACGCCAGGCGGCGTAAGAATAACTTTTGCATGAATTATAGCTTAAAGAGGATAGTTTGCCACCGGAAATGTATTAAATTAAAATTGTCAATTTTTATTATAATTACAAAAAATACTGAAATCCGAACAAAAACAGTTTCACTGTAAAAAAATCACGCCAGGTCCACGTTCATAAGACTATTAAGAAAAAAAAAATTTTATTTCTTTAAAAAAGATATAAAATAAAAAATAAAAAAATCCAAGTAACCGATATGGTTGTATATGATTTTCGGAAATTAAAAAAAATTTTGTTGTAAATTTAAAAATTAAAAGAAACAATTTTGGAACGTACTTGGTGTGCATCATTGTGTACTTCAATTTTTTTTAAAAGTCCTAGTAGATAGATTTTAGGAATTTCATAAAAAGTGAAATTTTTCGTAACCACGCACACTAAATACGTTCCAAAATTGTTTCTTTTAATTTTTAAATTTACAACAAAATTTTTTTCAATTTCCGAAAATCATATACAACCATATCGGTTACTAGGATTTTTTAATTTTTTATTTTATATCTTTTTGTAAAGAAATAAAATTTTTTTTTCTTAATCGTCTTATGAACGTGGACTTGGCGTGATTTTTTTTACAGTGAAACTGTTTTTGTTCGGATTTTATTTACAGCTTAAGGGCGGGGTAAGGGTTTTCACTTTCGAAAAATCGATTTTTTTTGTTTTATCTTATTGTTTAACATTTCAAGAATATGTCCTTAAAATTTTAATCCGATCTAAGCAATATTCTTGAAGTTATTGTTTAATTAGTCTCGGGGCCTTTAACGCTCTAACTCTAACAGCTACGGGCGGTTGGGATTGCAGTGCAGCTGTCGAGCAGGTATACAGGTTATTCATTACTATTGTCCTGATCCCATATCCAGTTTTAGAAATATTTCATTTAGTAAAGCCAGGTAACTAAAACCATATAGATATATTTTATATTTGTATGTTTACTATACACTACATTATTTTAAAAAAAGAAACGAGCTTCAGTTAGTGGTTAGACGTTCGACCGTGCACTTGTAATTTTATTTTTTCAAAAAATTTCCTGAGCAAAAATGCCGAGAGTAAGTAAAATTTCGCGAGAAGACCGTCAAAGTGGAAGGACCTATTTGTGTCGATCAAAAAAAAGATCAAACCCGAATAAAAAAATAAAAGATGAGGCTACCACCAAAAGTGCTTCGGCGAAGAAAATAAAACTAAATACGAGTGCTAGTGTACCGGAAGATGTTGAAAAACATTTTAGAATCATAGATTTTTTGCTTGTGTTTTCAACCATCGCAAGTGTAGTAAAATGTGCTCAGTGTGATGGTTCAATCGTGTTCAAGAGCTGTAAAAAAGAAGGACTTGGCTTCCAAATCCAAGTCAAATGTACAAATTGTGATCCACGCTTTATACCGTCGAGTGAGAAAACTGGTCATCGCTATGAAATCAACACTCGTTTTGCCTTTGTAATGCGTACATTAGGTTTGGGTTTAGTAGGCTGCAATAAATTTTGCGGGCTCGTGGACATAGCAAGTAGTTTTCTATCAAAACAATCTTATTTGGATCTCATGAAATCTATTTGCTGCAGCATCGAAACGACTGCTGAGAAATTTCTTGTCTCCGCCGCAGACGAAGAAAAACAGCTAACACGTGCAAATTCGGAGTCAGACACTTTGACCGTTTCTGGTGACGGCACGTGGCAGAAGCAAGGCTTTAGCTCTTCCTTTGGCGTCACTTCCTTGATTGGATATTGGTCTGGAAAAGTTATCGATATTTCCGTAAGTAGTTCGCACTGCCAGGCTTGCAAATTATGGAGAAATCAATTAAATACTTATGAATTTCAAGATTGGTACGAAGAACATGTTGGGAAAGATGAATGCCAAGCAAATCACACTGGACCATCAGGTAACATGGAAGTAAATGCTGTCATCGAACTGTTTCGCCGATCAGAAGAAAAATACGGAGCGAGATCAGCAACTATATTGGAGACGGAGATAGTAAAACTTACGGCAATTTAGTAAAAGCTAAACCTTATGGTGAAAATGTTATTATACATAAAAAAGAATGTGTAGGTCACGTGCAAAAAAGAATGGGTAAACGTCTACGTGATCTAGTAAATAAAACTGTTGAACATAAAGTTGTAAAAACCGGAAAAAATGCTGGTAAAACAAGACAAAGTAAATTACTCGGTGGCAAAGGAAAGCCCACTGGAAAAGTCCTTGATAATTTGAGTCGATATTACAGAGCAGCAATCAGACATAATTGCGATTCTTCAGAAGGAATGAAAAATGCAGTCTGGGCAACGTTCTACCACCAGGAGTTAACAGACGATTACCCTCAACACCATAAGTACATGAGCGGTGAGAACTCGTGGTGTTCGTATCAAAAAGCTTTGGCCACAACAGGAGTGGAAAATTTCAATCATGACTACACTCCACTTCCACAAGATGTCATAGAAGCGATTAAACCGATTTATGAAGGTTTGAGTAAAGACGAACTTCTAGAAAGGTGTCTTGGAGGTTTTACTCAAAATGCCAACGAAAGTTTGAACCAGCTGATTTGGAGAATTGCACCGAAAAAATTATCTGGCAGCAGACAAATTGTTAAATTTGCATCTTATGTAGCTGCATGCACATTCAATGAAGGTGCTGGTGCTCTTCTAACTTTTCTGTCTGACATGGACGTCAGTGTCGGCCCAAGTGCTCACGAGTATGCATCATCTACAGACAGCAATCGCGTTGATAGGGCCGAGTTCCAAGCTGTGCAGCAGAGCAAAGAAGCCAGAATAAAACAAAGACTTGAAAAAAAACAGGCTGAAGACATCGACAATGCTGAAGGATGTGTGCTGTATGGAGCTGGAATTGATGATTCTGTGTAAGTTTAAAAAAAAATTTTTTTTCTTCACTTTTTTGCTTCATAAACTTTAAACGCGTTTTTCTCAAAACTACTTTTTCAAAGTCCGTGTTCACTGCCATTTGAAAACTACTCGACCGATTCATTTCAAACTTTGTACACATTTTCTTCATATAAAATACCTCCCCCCTACGTTTAGTAAAAATTTTTTTTTTAACATTAAGGGTGTTTCCCACCCACAAAATGGCGGAAATTTTAGTCGAAAATAACGGTTCACACTTTAGATGGCCGCCAAAAATTTTTAAATAAAAAAAAAATAATCAGAGAACGTTGGGGGGAAGATTTGTTTATAATTTAACTAAATTTTTATGGTTTTTCATTTTCAGATAATTTCCGGCTGAGTTACAGTGAACACCGCAAATTGTTTTTTTTTCAAGACGTCCTGGGGGAAGCTCTGTCACGGGCTAATGGTTTAATATTTTTCCATGAAAAATTTACTGAACATAGTCAAAACTATGCTCAATAATGTATAGAAGGTTTGAATAAAATTGCTCAATCGATATTTGAGATAAAAAATCACAAAAAAAGTGTTTTTTTTTACGTTGAAACCCTTACCCCTCCCTTAACTTTGTGGTGATAATTGGTGTGCGGGGCAGTACTACAATGTGATCTTTAAATAGGAAAATCTAATTAAATAGATTTAATAGATCCAATTGAAAAAACTTATTAAATTAAAAGATTGATAGTTGTATTATTTAAAACTATAATGTTTGTAACGGGTAAAATTCGTGATAAAAGGGATTTTAACCCCTTTTATTATCTAAACAGTTAAATTAAACCGAGTCTAGTTTTCATGATCCGAAAGTCCTGGAATAGACCGTACTAGACAATATCAATAAAATCCCCGGCTCGAATTTAGAGCTCGCCGATGTCCAGGGTCAACAGGGGATTGTCCGAATAAACCAGAACTAAACGTAATAGAAGAAACAATAGAAATCTTTTATTTAGTAACAATAATTAAACATTGTGGTGAAAAGAACACCCTCCTATCACCTTTACAAAATGGTAGTCACACTCATTCGTCCAAATCCGCGCTTTCCGGTATTTTTCTGTTTTACCGACTGATGGTAAAACAGGACTCTGCTTACCAACTTTTTAGTATGATAGTTTTCTGTTTTACCGACTGATGGTAAAACAGGAACCTGCTTACCGACTTTTTAGTATGATCGTTTTCTGTTTTACCGACCGTCTGGGAGTTTCCAAAATTCGCGTTATCCAGTTCGCGGCGCTAGTGGGTCAGTTTCCTACTCGGGATTCCCCCGGAGAAACGAGAGGATAGTCTCCAGCTCCCTTCTCCCGCGGTGCTGCCCCCCAGGTCCCCGAAGTCGAGGTATCTAGCCGACTTCCTCGACCTCCTAATCGCCGTTCCCAAGGATCGAGAGGATAGCCTCCAGCTCGATCCCTCCTACTCGACTATGATCACCTGCCGCACCCTGACAGAAGGTCGGAGTACGGGGAGTCCGTAGTACCCCCAAGAGATGAGCTCCACTTACCTTGGTACAGTCGTACTCGGGGTAACTTGAGGTCCTTAGCGTTTTCCCTTCTGGATAGCCTCCACAGGGAAAATCGTCTCAGTGGTACTCGATGATTCTTCCGCGATAGGTTTGGGACTTTATCATTTTTCCAAAAAGTCACTTGCAACGAAACGGAAGGATCGTTTTAGACACCTATCGCCAGGTTTGGAAGCTCGATAAACGTCAATTAATTCTAAGTTTTTAATTTTCACTTTGAAAATTAAATATCAAATGCATTCAATCAATTCAACAGATTACTTCAATTTTCAACAGAATACGTTTCCATACAAATTTTTGCCCGGGACTTAGAATAATTTTGGGCGTTCTTACAGCTATTCTACGGCGCACTAAAATAATTTACACAGCGTTCTCCAGGCCAATTCTTATGATTTTGGATTCTCCAAAATTCGAGCCTATCCGGGCGGACATTTAGCGCATACCAAAATTAAACATAAATAATCGTTACTTAACAATAATTATAGTAAACAATCCTCGTTGTGCCCAAAAAAACGAAACACCCGAGGCAAAATAATTTTCCCTCATCGGATTTTATCGGCAAAATTCCGAATTCCGTATCAGTTTATATCAATATATGGTCTTTAATTAAACAATTAAAAAAAATGACAAAAGATATAAATAAACAATAAAATTTCGGCTCTTTAATGCCCTCTCGTGCCGGCTCAGCCGGCAGAATATACCCAATTCGCCGGGTGCGTCACACAAATAACAAAAATAATAAAACATACTTTAAACAAAATTAACTAACGAAACACATTAAATAATACATATAATAATTAACTAAAATCTGGATATAGTGTTGGGTTCCTGGGGTCGCCACGACGGTATCTATGTTGCATGTTTGCTTCATCTGGAAAATAATGTCATATTTACAATTTCGGAGTTAAACATCATTTTCTGCTATCTAAAACTGTAATGAATACTCAGTATGAGCTTACTTCTTCAACTATCTTTATTTCTATGTCCTATGAATGGTAAGTTTCTGTCCTTTATTTTTATCAGAAGGGCAAGCTTCATAATTGGGTTCCTGCATTACTAAAATAGAACTAAACTTTCTATTGAATTGGGAAACTATTGAGAGCTCTTTCAATTCAGTCTTTCATTTATTCGCAGAAACCGGATACTCATGAAAGTATATTGCACACTCTGAGTATGGTTTACACATAGCATTCTCTCTATAATTGGATTGGAAATCAATCTGACGGCAATTCAGATTGTTTCGAGAACTTTAATATGAGAAAAAGTCTCCGAACTTCAGGATTTTCTATTTTTTAGCGTTATCACGATCATCTGTAGTTTTCATTATCTCAAATATCCCAGTCATATTTTATGGCTTTGATCCATCAAAATTAATATACTATTTGCTTTTTATTGCTTCCATGAGGGTTTACATGGGTTTGGAAGCTTCATGAAATCGGGTTTTTTTTTTATCTTATTAAATGCTACAAGATGTCTAGAATATTGTCTTAAATGTTCAAGTCGATCGAAGTGAAAATTTAAGAGATAGAGCCTTGATAAGTTTAGCTCTTAAGGCCAGTTTGCCTTTAAATGCTTAAAACTTAAAACTTTAAACGCTTTTTTTCTTGAAACGGTATTTTCAAAGTCAGTTTAGCAAGAGTTTTCGCGATACTATTGACAAAAACTTGGACAAAGGGTTTTTTTTAATTGTAACTAATTAAAAAAAATCAAAATTAAGTGCAAATTTGAGCAAAATTTGATTTTTTTTTTAAACTGACAAAAATCTAAATTTCAATTTTTTTTTTAACTTTCAGATTCTAGTTTTAGATATTAAATAAAAGACCCAATTTGATTTTTTCCGGAAGAGATATCCCAATAACTGAGTTTTAAATATTTTCCTACGAAAATTTCAGAAGATATTAATCAAATATGTATCTTCAATTTTAAAAAAGTTTAGATTAAAAATTTATTTATTTATATAAAAAAAAAATTATTGAATATATGCTTCTATTCTTGGAGTAAACCCATGTAACTTCTTAAATCAGCTCGTGGAAAAATTTTCACACATTTTAGAAATCCTCGAAGTTTCCGATGTTTAACAAATACTTAATTGTTTTTTTTTATCGTTTGATAAAATGTCAATTAAAAATTTTAGTTCATTAAATAGTTTTGTTGGCTCAAGATAAGTTGCTATCATTTTTAATAAATAAAAAAATTGCGGTAAAAATATGTTTTGAAAATTTACTTTAATTCGATTCTTATCGCTAGATTCCAATGCAAAGAATGATAATTGCTAACATTAAATTAATACTGCGGAGGCACGGAAAAATCCGTCCAACTAGAATTCGGAAAAAAAAATTTCTGGTGAATTGGTTTGTTTTTTTGAAGATTCTAACACATGATAAATTTTATAGTTGTTTTATTATTTTTTTATCAAATACATACATAATCAAAAGTAATGATATCAAAAACTTATTAAGATAACTAGTAACGATAATAAAAAAAAAAAAACTTATGTGCAGAATAATATCATTAAATTTATAATTAAAAATTAACTGTCGGTGTTAAGTTCTAGCTTCAACATTAAAAATATTTCACACGCTTTTAATTAGCTTCACCTGTATGTTTGTAACCAACTTCTTTGGATTTCATTTTGACTCTCTTCATTAACTTTTCAGTTTAGTTTTCTATAAAAGCGTGTTTTTCGTTTTTTAAACTATTGTTATTATTATAATATACAATTATATAATTTGAAAATGGCTAATAAATGACTATTTACATAAATTTGATAATTTCTAACTAACGAATCTTCCATTTGATTGAATATCTTATCAAGTTTGATTGGAAGCATTCTTTGTACGATTATTCATGTCTTTCCATGCTCAGTGCCCTGTAAACAATCGAAAATAATTATAATAAGAACAAAAATAATTTCACATGTAATATTGTAATGATTAAGAATCCGGGTCGAAAAAAAAATCTTAATTTTGACTTAGTTTGTCTTAATTTCCTTTGAAGCTGTCAGTTTGCCGATGATTTTACCTCATATGTTGACTTTTTCAACTAAAGTTATTTCATTGCCTTAAATTCGACTTATTTTTGCCTTTATTTGACTTAAATTTAATGGAAGACTAACAATGAAAATTAAATATTTGAAAGATGAAATAAATACAGATCTTTCAACTACTTCAATTGTAGGGCAGATGACTTCAATGCTGGCATTTAAGAAATCCAATGTTAGCGTCTTACAGAAACCAGGAATTTTTTTATTAATAATATGTGATTCGATTAGCTATCTAAGCTATCTAACATGATTAATTACTACTATGATTAAAATAATAATACCTATACTATTATAATATAGATAAAGATGACCGCTGAAATGCCCATATACAAAAAATCGACGATTACATGATTATTAATTTATTATTTTTTAACATACATGAGAAACAAACTGTAGGAAAAATTACAATGGTATCATGGTAATACCCTGGTGTCGGTATTATCGGTTATGCGATAGTTTTCTTTCATTTGGAGGGGAGTTATTAAAATTAAAAAATGGTAATATAGAACCAAACTTTCAATATCTTTCCTTTGATAATTTTACATTTTAAAATTTACGATGTTACAGCGTAAAAATTCGGACATTTACTAATTTTATAGAGATTTTTACGATGTAACATCTCAAATTTCCGAATGTAAAATTATCAAAGTGACCGTACTGAAAGTTTGGTACTGAATTGCGATGTTATCATTGTAATTTTTCCTACAACTTTCTGTTCCGTGCACTGAAAAAAAAAAAAAAAACTGTAGCTGCTATAGGTCTTAGGCCTGTAGCGTGTTCCTGTAGCAGCAATAGGTTAGGCCAGTTGCAGCTACAGAATAGCCTGTAGCAACTACAGAATAGCCTGTGGCAGCTACAGACCTAGTTTTGTAGCTGCAACAGGAAAAGCCTGTTGCTACTACAGGCCTAGTTTTCTAGCTGCAACAGGACAAGCTCCATTACAAGTTTAAAATTTAATTTAATTATTAGGAATCAACAACATATTAACATCAATTATTAGTTTTTTTACATAGATCGGCTGATACCCTAGTAGAAATGTAATCAAGTATCTGGCCAGTAACTGGCTAGTTTAACTAGACTTAAACTAGGAACTGGCTGGTATAATATCCAGTAACTGTCTAGTTATTATCCAGTTTTACTAGACATCAAATAAAACATGGTGACACTTGTAGATTTTGAGGTTATTTAAAATTAACTATGGATAAGTTTGTTACAATTCAAAAGAGTAATAATATTAATAATAAAAATAGTAATAATTAATAAACGGAATAATTATAAAATTTATTTATGAATTTAACATTTAACTGGTATATAAAAGTTTCATTTATAAAAGTATTAAGAACTATGAAATAAGTTATTAATTTATTATATTATATTCTTAAATATAAAACTAAAAACATTAATAATATAAAAAAATAAAAATAACAGTTATTTTTAAAAGTGTTTTTGTATTCGGTTATTATGTCAATTTTTAAAATTTCATCCATTTTTTTAAATATATTAAAAACTATTTTTATATTGAAATACTCAATTTTTTTTTAATTATTTACACTGTTTCTGAATATTATTATTATTATTTTGAATTGTAACAAACTTATCCATATTTAATTTTAAATAACCTCCAAATCTACAAGTGTCACCATGTTTTATTTGATATCTAGTGAAACTGGCCAGTAACTAGACAGTTACTGGATATTATACTAGCCAGTTACTAGACATGATCGCTAGCCAGATACTAGATTTAATCGAGTAAAAACTTGATCATTTCTACTAGGGTAGTTAATTTGTTAATATGATAAAACTCATCGTACAACTAAGTTTCATAATCTTGTAAACAATTTATCGGGTATTTTAGTTCACTGCAATATTGATCTTGGACTAAAAGACGTGATTGCATGTATTTGGAATTTTGAAAAATTTTCAAGGAATAATAAATAAGCATAAAGGGTCACAGTGATAAACAATTAAAGTTTTTATCGAAATACAAATGTTAAGTTTGTAATGCACAATACGACTAATTACTTTAATACGAATAATTACTTTTTAATGTAACTATCAGTTTTTCAAGTTGTGCGACAAATTTATTTTATTATTATCAATAATTCCACTTTGTGATAATGAATAGCAAAACAATCGTTATTTAAATATTGGATTGATTTGCATTTGTTAAACAATTGAATAAAAAAAATATCATTTGTTTAATAATTTCAATAATAGTTTGGTGGAAAATTATTTAACATATTAAAAATTATCAATCTCCTACTGTTCGGTGAACAAGGCCCAGTAGCGATTAACTCGCTCCTGGGGGACTCCCAAATTAAAGAGACGCACCTGTCCACCGCTAGTTCCCGCAAAATCGAACCGCCAATGGAAAATCAGCCTCTCGATCACGCCATGGATCGACCGCTTTATTGGCTGATCGCTCCCGCTAGACGTGCGCTATAGCCTTCTTCCCCAAGTCAACGAGGAAGAAGACGAACTATTATTATTATCTTTCGCTTCCACGCTTTCGTTGCAACAAGTCGCCATTAATTCCACTTTACTTTCGCTTATTGTTAATTAACCGCATTTCGCTATTTTTATAATTTAAATTGCTTAAATTAACCGCTAATAATTCGCTTTAGTTTGTTATAGATAAATTGTGTTATTTGTGCTTTTATTTCACCGCTTTTACAGTGCCGGCAGAGTGTTCACCCACGTGTCAACCGGCATCGCTTGTGCTACCCACGCTGTATATTATAAATCCGCTTTTATTTAAACAATCCGCTATTTAACATATTGAATATTTAGTGTATTTATTATAAATAAATTTATAGTGTTAATTTTGATGATAATTTAAGCGTTTTAATTGAGATATCCAGACCTAAACCTGATCCCCGCTTTTCCGCTCTTTCAGCATTTTACATTTGGTCCCTCGAGCCGGATCAGGCGGGCTCTATCTCAATTAATTTAAATTAATTATACCGCTAATAATTGTGTTGTGAGAGTGAAGTTTATTACCGCTAGGAAGGGTCGAGTGTCAGGAGCATCGCAGAGCACATCGGGTGCTGCTCCTGATAGTCATTCGTACACCGGTACGCTGAACTTTCCGTTTATTAAGACTGAAAACTCGACTTCGGGCCTTAAATAACCTCGCTATGGAGAATTACACAAGATAGTTAAAAAATGCAATTTGTGCTTCAACTTTCGTGTTCCGCACCGCGCCGTAAATTGCAAGACCGCTCAAGATTGCCGAAAATGTGGTCAACGTCACCACATGTCCATCCATTTTGGATGCACCAACGAAACCAGCTTCACCGCAGTCTACATCTTCCGCACAGGCAACTAATCGTTCCCTTTAGACCGTTTACAACTTGAAATTAACTGTTGATTATTTCAGATTCGCTTTCCGCTCAAGTTTTGCTAGCTACCGCTTTAGTCCAGGTCAGTCCGCATCATGGTAATCCAATCACCGCTAGAGTTTTGATTGATCAAGGCTCAGAGCTCTCATTTATGAGACAGACGCTCTTCAAGAAGCTTGGACAACCGCTACAACGCGACATGGTCATGCTCAAGGGCATTGGCAATGTCTCCGCAGGAAGTTCACTAGGTGTGAGCACAATTGAACTTCATTTGCAGTGTACACCCGCTTCAATGCATGTCAGCATGCATATTCTACTAACACTGACTGTAGATCTTCCATCGCTCGTGATCGCTGATCCGAAATGGCCGCATCTGGAGAATCTCCAACTAGCTGACCCGCATTATCTACAGCCACGACCTGTAGATATTATTCTAGGTGCATCACCAACCGCACAAATCATGAACGCAGAGATTAAACGGGGACCTCGCAATGCTCCTATTGCACAATCCACCACGCTTGGTTGGATTGTCTATGGAGCCGTCACCGCTTAATACGCTTCCACGTCACACGCAGCATTATATGCGTCATTAGATACAGAATTACAAGACGCTATCGCTAAGTTTTGGAAACAGAAAGAGGTTCCATCAGGAAATTCACCGCTCAACACCGCTGAAGAAGACGAATGTGAAATTCACTTTCGTCAAACGCATTATCGACAGCCTGATGGACGCTACGTAGTGAGATTACCGCTTAAAGCCCCCGAGAGTCATCTTGGCGACTCTATCAACGCAGCCATGGGGTCACTCCGCAGATTAATAACTCGCTTGTCGCGAGAAAGAGAATATTCTGATATGTATCGTGCATTCATGGCAGAATACATTCAACTAGGACACATGGTACGAGTACCAGTCAACGAATTGCCCGCAAACGCTTACTTCTTGCCTCACCATGGGGTATTGAAGCTTGATAGTGCCACTACGAAGCTCCGCACAGTGTTCAATGGTTTCTGTGCAACATCTACAGGAATTTCATTGAACGACATTATCCACGCAGGACCCAAAACGCAAATTGACATTTTTGACGTGATGTTGAGAATCCGCTGCAACAAAATTCTATTCGCTACTGACATCACCAAGATGTTCAGACAGATTGAGGTCGACTCGCTTGATTGGCCGCTTCAGTGCATTCTCTGGATAGATGAAAATGACTTAATAGACGCTTACTGTCTCAAGACAGTCACATATGAAACCGCTAGTGCACCTTTTGACGCAGTACGTGTGCTTATCCAACTAGTAAAGGATGAAGGACACCGCTTTCCGCTAGCTGTTGCTCCAATGTTGAAAACACGCTACGTAGATGACATCTACGGTGGAGCAGACAATGAAGAAGACGCTATCAAGGCTGCAGTACAAACAAAAGCTCTGTGTGCAGCAGGCTGCTTCCCGCTTGCCAAATGGGCTAGCAATAGCCCACGGTTACTCGCTGAAGTCGCTCCAGAAAATCAGCTGGATACACCGCTTAAAGAAATCAGTGATGCACCAGTAAAAGTCCTGGGCATATACTGGAATTCACGCACTGACGCTCTCCAGTTCAAGTACACGCTACCGCCAGAGACGCCTAAGACAAAAAGAGCTATTTTGTCTGAAATCGCTAAGCTGTATGATGCTAGGACTTCTCGCACCAATAGTCGTCAAAGCCAAGATCTTCATGCAAGATCTGTGGCTAGATAGAGTGTCATGGGACGAACAATTGTCACCATCACTCATTCACAAATGGACTGGATACCGCGAGGATCTTCGAAACATCGAATCCATCCGCATTCCACGCTGGAATAATATAGCACCTGGAGCAACTATGGAATTGCACGGGTTCTCAGATGCTTTGAAAAACGCTATGGCTGCCGCTGTTTATTTGAGAGTCACTGACGCTGATGGGAACACTTTTGTGTTCAAAAACGCAAGTAGCACCGCTGAAGACCATGACAATTCCACGCTTGGAATTATCTGCTGCATGGCTGCTTACACAACTGATACATCATGTCAAGGAAGTTCAGTCGCTTAAAAATGTCAGGATAAATCTCTGGACTGACTCCGCTGTGACTCTCGCATGGATTAAAAGTCCAGCAATCCAATAGAAGACATTCGTCCGCAATAGAGTGGGAAAAATCCAAGAAACGCTTCGAGGTGTCTCCTGGAAATTTATTCCAGGAAAACAAAACCCCGCTGACTGCGCTTCAAGAGGTATACCTACGCTAAAACTGAAACAACACGCTCTCTGGTGGCATGGACCAACTTGGCTTCATGAACCAGAATCCTCTTGGCCCACTCTGGAGCCTCCAACCGACAACGCAACGCATCGAGAAGAACGCCAAGGTCTGACACTAGTAACTTGGAAAGCAGAAAATTGCCTGCTCCAACAATTAGTGTCGCATTACACGCAGCTGTTTCCACTGCTACGGAAACTCAGCATCTGGCATCGCGCCATCGACCGCTTTAAAAGAGTTCCACAATCTTCGCTGGCCTACCCGCTTACTCCATCAGACCTGGAGCGCGCTAAATTGACCTTGATAAAGTTCACTCAAGGACATTACTTCGCTAAAGAGATTCACACGCTGCAAGATGGTGATGGTCTGCCTAAAAATAACAGCATCACTAAGCTGACTCCGTTCATCGACCATCAGGGGGTCCTGAGAGTCGGTGGTCGCTTGAAAAACGCATTGCTGGACCCAGAAGAGAGGCATCCAGCGATTCTACCGCGACAATCACCGCTTACTTCAATTTTGATTGATGATTCGCACCGCAAAACGCTTCACGGAGGTACTCAGCTTACACTCGCTGATTTACGTAAGAGTGTCTGGATCATTGGAGGCCGTGTTCCAGTCAGATCATTTATTTTACGCTGCGTTATCTGCACGAGACACCGTGGAGAACGCGCTCAACAGTTGATGGGTCAACTACCCGCCGCACGACTACAGCCAACTCGAGCCTTCTTGCATACAGGACTCGACTACGCTGGACCTATCACGCTGAAAACGTTTCAAGGACATGGAGCAAAAACATACAAAGGCTGGATTGCAGTCTTTGTATGCATGTTCAGTTCAGCTGTACATCTAGAGCTAGTAACTGACTACACCGCTGCCGCTTTCATCGCCGCTTCACTAGTCGCCGAGGTATCTGCCACACGATATATTCAGACTGTGGAACCAATTTTGTAGGAGCAGATAAAGAGCTGAAACGACTATTCGCTGCAGGATCCCGCACATTACGAGAATTATCAACCTTGATCGCTCAAGATAGCACGAACTGGAAATTCAGGATGGTAACTACTACAATTCAAATGGCTTACATATTTATTCAAATAATATTTACTACTATCGAATTCAGTTAATAGATTTTACCATAACTAGATAATAAACTCTACCATAAAATTTTCTCCGTGCAGAAAGTTAGAAAGTTCATATTCGCTCAAATTTGCACCACATTCTAATCTTTTAAAATTAGTTAAGATTTGAAAAAAAAAATACTTCCTCCAAGTTCTTGTCAATAATATTTTAAAGACTCGTGCTGAATTTCACCAAAATCGGTTCAGTATTTTTCGATAAATCTTGACAACAGACTATAAAAATACCATTTCCAAAAAAACGCGTTTAAATTTTGAGTTTTGGGCGTTTAAAGGAAAACCGATCTTGAGAGCCAAATTTTCCAAAACTCTATCTCCTAAATCCTTACTCCAATCGTCTTGAAAATTTAGGACAATATTTTAAACATTTTGTAAAATTTAATCAGATAATAAAAACCGATTTCTTGAAGCTCTAAAACTCATGTAACCCCTTAATCATGACTTTTTTTGTTTTAAAATAAGCTAACTCTAAAAGAAATCCAAGTAAAGTTAAATTAATTATGACTTTTTTCATCTTAAAACAAGCCGACTCTGTTACAAAATCAAGTGATATTGAATTTTTTTCTGTCTTAAATTTATCCAAAACTAAGCCGGAAAAAGTCAAAAGTAAATCATATGTTATGGAAATTTTATACTTACAAAAGAAAATATCTTAGTTAAAATTGAAGGAATTTTAACTTAAATTTCAAGTCAAAATTGAGATTTTTTTTACAGCCCCGTAAGGTACTAATAAAATGTATAACTTACCATAATCCTTATTTACAATTATGGGCAATAGGACAATAAAGTATTAATTGAACATGAATTTAAACAACATTCGTTTGCAATACCAGTGGGTTTTATATTATTTTGATTGTCAGCTCCTGGATTTTTTTGTTCTAAATTCGATTCAAATGAATCGTAATTAGGCTCAAATAAAGAACATACTGAGATTAGATACGATGATAATCTCCGGCCACAAATTTGAACATGAGTAGGCGGATTAACTTCTTCCGTATTAACTAGTGATTCCTTCATCATTAAAATTAACAAAATACAACATAAATTAAACATTTTTAGACGACTAATTGATAACTTTTAAGCTTCTTCTCACTTTGAATCAAAATTGGTTATTTTATATATTGTTCATACCGCTCTACTTAAGAGTACACACTGGAATAACTTTGAGCTCTCAGTGTAATTATTTCTAACGCAAACATCTAACAAACCTAGCCACGTTGAAATTTATCAACATTAATTGATAAATTTTCTCTTATCTAAATTACGTTTAATAGCTCAATGAAATCTTTAGCAAAACCACAATTCCATTGTTAAAAACTGTTTGAAGTAAAGACTTTGACTGCTTCGGTTTTGTTAAAAAATCATATCTAATTAGTTATAAATCTCAAGATAAAATTTATTTTAATAGTTAAATTCTAAAATTAATAGCTGTTCATCGTTAATCTAAAATAGACATAAAATCCGCTTTAATAATTTCAGTCTTTTGAAATTTTTTAGCCGTAGGCGATTATTAGCTAACAGAACATCTGTGTCAATAAAGTATTTATAGATTGATTACCCTTCTGATGGATTGATGGAATGATGGGAAAAGCCCATTTTTAGTAGTAAAACTTATTAATAACTCGATAAAAATATACTTGTTGATAATTCTCGGTGCCCAATGAGTCGTTTTACTTAAATTAATGGCTATCAAGTTAAGTAATATGTGGGTCGTTCCATTTATAACTGCCTAATCTAAAAATTATATCATTTTACTAAGCTGATTCTCACTTTTCACATTACAGAAAAATAAAAATTTTTTTTAAAACATCAATTTTTTTTTCTTCAACATTTTAATAGTATTTATCTTATTTCTCAAAAATATTTTTTTATGCTTAGAATTAATTAAAAGAATGTGAAAAAATTAAAAAGAATTTTTTTGGGGAAAAAATTTATTAAAAAAACTAAGAATTTAAAGAAAATGCAGTGCCATCTGTTGACAATCCATACAACAATATTGAAAGGTTGAAAAAGATGCCATCTATTAAGAGTCAGTTCAACGTACATACACAAAAAAAATTAACTTAACTGCATGCACCCATACAAAGTTGCCGTTGATGGCGACAAAGCTATACATCGGCCGATGTTAGGCGACGAACGGTCGGCCAAGCGTTGGCAATTTTTAATGGCCCATATCTGGCAAACTGTCATTAGCCATTCAATTGTAAATAAAAATAGCATGCGATCAACAGCCGTTCATCGGCCGATAATCAAATCCATACGTCCTTGCGCATGCGCCAAAAATCTGTTTCTTAGTTCTCAGAGCACATTTATTTCATTTACATGTCTTATGTTGTAGGTTGTATTGACCAATTAATTTTGTTTTCACAATGTCACAAGCATATCAGCGATTAAAAAAATTTAGAGAATTAAAAAAAATGTAAATAATGATGAACAATGCGATGTAAATATTTCTGTACATAACTCAAGTAACCTAAGTGTCAATAATAGTGTAAATGATAACAGTGTAAATAGTGATGATATTTGCATTCATTCTGATATTAGTTGTGACAATGATATTGATAATGATGAGAATGATACAAGTAATAAATTAAGCGACAAAAATAATGAAAGTGATGACATTGAAGATAAAACTGGTTCAAATAAAAGTTTTCAAGAAAAACTTCGACAGTGGACCTTAAAAAATTTAAACAGTCTTCAATTAAATGTAATTGCTGAACTTTTATTACTACTAAGAGAAGAAGGACATCCTGAGTTACCAAAAACGACACAAGCTTTGTTAAAGACCAAATCCGCGTGCACCAAGTTTTCTCAGTCAACGTATGTGTGTGAGTCGCTGTATTAGACCGATAGTCGGGTACTATGCCTAGCTACAAAAAACAATAAAGCAGCGCCACGCGTATCATGTACCCAGATAGCAAAATGACGTATTAAGTTATTCCGAATGAGCTTAGATTTCTGATTTAGACGTCAGAGTCTACGTCTAAAAGACGTCTAAGACCTTCTGAAGAGGTTGAATGCGCCGCTTATTGCAGACTTTAAGAACTCATCAAAACGAGCTCTTTTTTCTGAACTCGCACAAATGAATGATTTTTTATCTCTATACACTATTATAATGATAACAATAATAAGAACACAACAAAAATAGTATTAATAATAATAATTATAATAATAAAAGTAAATTATGAAAAATAATTCAGAGTTTCATGAAGCACCGATGCTGATTTCGAATGTTTATTATTTTAGTTAGACCTAATATTGTCGGTTTAAAGAGAGAAAGTGAAAATCGCAATTGCCGTAACTAAAATTTGAACCCGAGTCGCGCGCGTGCTAGATCGATACCTAACCCCCTACACTGTTCAAACGATATGTCGTTACACATCTCATTATTCTTATAAGCTAAGTTTATATAGTGATGAAATGTTGCGATCATTGTCTATATTATTTATTCTATTTGATACTCTGTATCGATAGAGAAAAAGTAACTTTTACGAATATTTATATACTAAAAAATATTCAAAAGTCTACCTGTAATATTTTTTTAAATAGTCTATATAAATTTTGTTTACTTTTCACAATATAAAATCTAATAGATAAATTAATGAATATTAAAAATTCAACAATAATTAATAAGTATATAGTTATAAGATATCGTTAAATTCGAATAAAATGTTTAAAATTGATACATGCAAACTACTCCTTAAATGTAGAAAGTTCACATAATTTTTTCAGATTAGAATCCAATTTTATTATTTTATCTAAATTAGTTTGATTACGAACCAGATTTTAACATTATTGCCTATTACTTCATAATATAATTTAAAATTTTTTAAAAATTTAATTAACCTGAATTAAGAGAAATGAGTTAACCTATGCCAAGTGTATATCTATATATTAATCTATTCAAATTGTTTTAAATCATTTAATTCAAATTATTTTTAATCATTTTCAATTTAATTTCTCAATCAGGAAAGTAATAAATGAAAAATGAATAAGATTTTGACAGCTTTATATTAAAAAGAAATTTGTGTTTTTGTTTATAATGTCTATAAGCTCATTATACGCAACTCAAAAAGAAGTCCAAAAAAGGGACTCAGTTAGATGTCAGAAAATTGACTCCAAACTTATGAGTTCATTAAGAGCTCTTAGTTCTGACCTCGTAAAAAAGAGCTCCTTAAGACGTCACATTAGGACTTCTATAAGAAGTTTTTTAAAAGACTTCATACTGAAATCTTTCTGACTTGGATGCTGACTGGGTATGTGTAAGTGTGTATTTCTTATTTCAGTTTATTTGTGACATCGTGACTGACCGGTTCGTACGTATTTAAATTCGTTTGTTTAAATATTGACTATTATAATAAATGTAATAAATAATTTTTATTATAATAATTATTATCTTCATTATATCCATTATTATTAAGTGTGAAAGTAAAACTTGGTTTATTGAATGAACTAATAAAGTAAAAAAAGTAAGTAAATTAAAAAAAATAATTTTAATACTGATAGTTATATTAAAAATAACAGGTACCTAACAATTGCAAATATTTTACAAAATAAAACATACAATCATTTAAAAAATGTACAAAGACAAAAGGTTTATAAAATTGATTCAAGCTTTTGTTCTAGTGAAAATGATTTAAATACTGGGAGAAAATTATTATAAACTATTATAATTATTTCCAGCTTGCATTTTTCCGGATCAAAATTTTTGGCGAAAAAACAGCGAAAGGATGCATTTGTAAAATGGCATCTGCACTGATGACCAAAAATGTTGAAAAAAATTACTCTGGTACTGAGAAAAGAATAAAAGGCGTGGGAAAACTTAATTTTAGCGCAACAGAAACATTTAAGTGTATGGAAGGTATGAAAATGATTTTTATATAATTGTGTTTTTTAATGTATCGAATTATTTATTTATTTTTTTATTGCAGATGTAGTAAATGAGAAACTTGGTGACTGTGAAGATTGCAAAAATTTTGCCGGAAAAGTTGGCCGGTGGTTGTCACGGCAAGGAGATCGAGAACAGGGTCGAAAACAAAGATCCTTATCTTTATAATCTATTTAATATAATAATCCTTATCTTTATAATCTATTTAATATAATAATATTACAATAATATTATTATTAAAATAATTAATAGTAATATAATTATAATTATTAATTATAATTAATATAAAATTAATATTAAAATTAACATTAAAATTATTAATACATAATAATCCTTATAAAAATAATGAAGCAATAATAATAATTTCAAAGTGAAATATAAAGTGTAAGTGATTAATTAATTATAATTAATCAGGGCCTGGAAGTTGAGGTAAAACAATTAAAAATAAAAAAAGAGCGAAATTCACACGACAATGCCTAGCAATAAAACAATAGCGAGCAAATTCACACGCATAATTCATGTCATAGCCTAGAAATTAAATGTCAAAACAAAATAAGTTTGGCAACAAAAACACGTGTGTTTATGTTGAAGAACTCTGAAATTAGCTGTAAAATGAAATATAAATAAATTTATTACTTGGTGCGTTTGCAGACAAAAAGTAAGACAAAAAATAATACAAAAAATAAGACAAAAAGTAAGACAAAAAATAATACAAAAAATAAGACATGAAATAAGACAAAAAGTAAGACAACAAGTAAGACAAAGAATAAAACAGAAAATAAGACAAAAAATCTGGAAATCGGTTGACCGCGCAGGCCAACCCTAGAATTTTCCGCTAAGTTTGGATTTCAAGCGCCTTAGAATGAGTTTTTTGGTTAATATTTGAGCTTTTTAAGCTTAAAGCACCGTTTTTCATATATTGAACTCTTTGAGCTCAAAATATATTTATTAAACTATAACTTTTGAATGCGTCGTTCGATTTTCATTTTTTAAAAAGTATTCGACGCAGTTTTTAAAGCACAAAAAGAAAATTTATAGGTTCATATTGATTGGCTGAGGAATCTCAGATATTTTTTAAAAATACCGAAAAATAATTTTGTGAATTTTTAAACAACTAAAACATTTGAATGCGTTGTTCTATTTTAATTTTCAAAAATGCATTCGAAGCAGTTTTTCAAGCACAAAAAATGTATGTATAACACAAAATATTTATAGTATAAATTTATATTATAATATTTATAGCTTAAAGAGCTCAATATATGAAAAACGGTGCTTTATGCTTAAAAAGCTCAAATATTAACCAAAAAACTCATTCTAAGGCGCTTGAAATCCAAACTTAGCGGGAAATTCTAGGGTTGGCCTGCGCGGTCAACCGATTTCCAGATTTTTTGTCTTATTTTCTGTTTTATTCTTTGTCTTACTTGTTGTCTTACTTTTTGTCTTATTTCATGTCTTATTTTTTGTATTATTTGTTGTCTTACTTTTGTCTTATTTTTGTATTATTTTGTGTCTTACTTTTTGTCTGCAAACGCACCAAGTAATAAATTTATTTATATTTCATTTTACAGCTAATTTCAGAGTTCTTCAACATAAACACACGTGTTTTTGCTGCCAAACTTATTTTGTTTTGACATTTAATTTCCAGGCTATGACATGAATTATGCGTGTGAATTTGCTCGCTATTGTTTTATTGCTAGGCATTGTCGTGTGAATTTCACTCTTTTTTTATTTTTAATTGTTTTGCCCCAACTTCCAGGCCCTGATTATAATAATAACTGTTATTACAGCAATCAGCGATTGAAGGACAAACGATTAAAATCATAATTGGCGCATTACTGTTTGCCGTTAATGGGCCGATAGTTCAAATGATGTCTGGCGCATTACTGTTTGCCGTTAATGGGCCGATAGTTCAAATGATGTCTGGCGCATTACTGTTTACCGTTAATGGGCCGATAATTCAAATTATGTCTAGCCCATTGCTGGTTGCCATCAATGGCCCAATAGTTTAATGCCATTAATGGGCCGTGGTTATCATGCCAACTGTAAGCCGTTTATTGGCCATTGAAAATTGCCATTACTGTGCCATTAATCGACATTTTTGGCCCAGCAATGGCCCAGTCTAGGGCCGATTTCCAAACTTTGTATCGGCAGTTAACAATTTCATGAAGAATTCATGATTAAAAAAAATGTGCGTGTGCAAGTCACACACGGTAGAAGTGAAACTTTCGAAAAGTCCCTGATTAAATATACTCATTGAAAAGTATTGAAAAAATAAACAGTCCTTTCATGTAAACTGTATATTAAAAATACATAAAAAAAAGAATTAGGATTATTGAAAACAATTCAAATCTCATCATTTTCAATTAGTATTTTCAATCAAGGGTAGGCTACGAGAAATTGGGATAGATATAGTGTCAGGAGTATTAGGATAAATGTACGATAAATGTAGGGTTTATTATTTTTCACCGAGGCTAAAAATTATTTAATATTTTAATGGGCTTGTTCAAGTTTACTTTTTATCAAGATAAAAAAAATAGTTCCCTTGAGAAGATTCTAATTTTTGGATCTCCCGGTGAAAAATTTTTTAGACATAGTTCTCACACAATTCCAAGCAATAGCACGAAAAAACACATTCGTAATTTTTTTGTACTCTCTTTCTTGGTTTAGGGATTCAGGAAAATTTTTTCAAGTTGAATGATCTTGTAGGCCTGAAGATCTTACTTTTTAAATTAAATATCTCACAAACCCACCAAATTATTTTGAAGAAATTAGCGGCCTCTGACATAGTTTTCTGAGCATTGATAGTTAAATTATGACATCAAAAATTCTCCGAGAATAAATTTCGAAGTTATTTGAAAGACATTCTTTTAGAATGGTTAGTTTACACAGAAAAAAAGGTTCACTTGAGCCAAGAAAATATGTATCTTTATCCAAGAAAATTTATTTAAGTCAAGAAAATCTTCTTGTTTTGAGAAAATTCTGCCTCTTGCCCCAAAAAATTAAATATAAAGATAGAAGTAAATTTTCATTAATATTTTTATTGATTAACATATCAAATGGGAAGATCAAATAATGTTGAATCATTTTTTTTTCATTCAATATGTATAATTGCACGCTAAAATAATATAAAATGGGTATCAAATATTCAAGCGAAAAATTTTCTCAAGATGAGAAAATTTTTTTCTCAGCTGAAGTAGGTGGCACTGCTTCCCTAAAGTATCTAAAAATCTTGATCAAATGTAAAAATTTATTGCATCAAGTATTTATGATAATTTGAATTAAGAAAAAATTACTTCCACCAAGAATAGAATTTCAAGAAAAATTTTTATTTCGGGCAACACAACTTTAGTCTTCCTTCAGGCACCTGAAAATTTTCTTGAGCCAAGAATTTTGTTCTCCAGTCAAGAAATTTTTCTTTCTGTGTAAGATTTTTCTTCGACACATTAGAGGTTTACACTCACATACACTCACGCCGACAGATATCCTCGTAGGAATATTAAGAACTAGTTCCTAGGACCTTAAAAATGTGATGATCAGATTAGAACTTGATTTTCGAAAACTGGCATGGAACCAATGACTCCCCGATTTTTTTTTTTTTTTAATTATTCATTTGTAAAGCGAGAACTTAAAAATTTAGAAAAAGTAATCGTAGATGTGAAAAAAAATTTATTACGATGCACAATGACGATAAAAATTACTGTAAGAAAAGTTAAAAAAAAAAAATTTTTTTTTTTTTTAATTAAAAAATTTTTTTTTCTTTTAAATTGTAGGAAATGACGTTAAAATAATTTTCTTACTAAAATTTTGGGGGTACCCCATTTTGCCCCCCCCCCTCTCCCCTATATTACATTAAGTCTCTATATTTTCACATTGAACAAATGACACGAGAGGTTTATAGTAACTGAAATAGGGAACAAATGCTCTAGATTCAATTTGATTTATATATCTTTGGGGTCATAATTTACAAGTAGGGTCAACCCCATTTTGGGCCATAACTAAGTGAAAAATTAAAACCTTTTAATTTTTTTTACTCTGCTTATTTTTACGGCGCATTTAAGATAAAAATGTCGTGAAAGAAAAAAAAATGATTTCGATAGCTTTTTTGCCTTCGAAAGGAAAAAATTTTGGCTTTCATTTGTTTTGATAAAATTTTCATTTGATCTTTTTTTGATGTTTTAGATATATTTTTTTTTAAAAAGTACATAAAAAAATGAACAATTTGAAATGAAAAAATTGTTCAATTTGATAAGAAAAAAAAAATTAACATGGCTAAGCTTGGATTGATCCTACTTGTAAATAATAACCATCTTTGGAAAACAGCGTCAATTACTGTTTTTGATCTGGTAGTTTTTGGCATAATTGAAAAATTAAGAAAATTAAAATATTCACACAAATAAAAATGCATCAACAATCAACACGCTTGCTTTTTATTAAAGCTTACTCAACGCAGGCGCAAACACATGTATTAAACACATACTAACATAACACGTAGAACGCTCGGACCTGGAGCAAGATATAGATATAGATATACTGACTATCCCACTACACAGGAGCATACATATGGACAATGTTTAGTAGACGATAGTGGGGATGCTACGAAGAGTCGCGCAAAGAGGAGACCGAGAACGTCTAATGTGTTCTATCTCATTCTCTCGTCGGCTGAATCCTATACATTTATGTGTTTGTGTCTCTATGGACTTATTTTTTTGTTTCATTGAGTTTGAAATCACAACGATTCTAAAGAAGTTTCACTTCAAAAATATAAAATCATTTTAAAAATAAAAATTTTTATATTAATTTCATCTATTTTTAACTTCCCGCTAAGTAAATCGAAGATTTTCAAAAATCGGGAAGTTATTGTTTTCACCCCGTTTTACGAAAATCCACAGATTCGGTAGAATCTGGCGCCAAGTTCCGTTCAAATCCGTTGTAAACGGAGCGCCAGACTACCGAGTGTGTTTACTGTAAGCAGAACGGTATTTCGAGGTTGCAAAATTTTATTTAATTCTACGGTACTTCTTGTTCCTAAATTTTATATTATAACAGTAATTCATACTTTATTTTACTGATATCAATTAATTATATTCAATTATAACAATTAATCTACTTGAAATTATTAAATTTTATCAGCACAAACTATAGCAAGCTCAAAAATTTCGATCCTGACTTTTTTTCGATGTAAAAAGTGACATGCCACAGACTAAGTAATTCGAGAATGCATGGTGATAGTCCAATAGATGGGAAACTACAGTTAAAAAAATAAATTTCACAGCTTGCATCTACACCCGCCAGGGTGCGCTGCAATTATTTTTACATAAACTGTAGCTTCAAGGGGATAGTTTGCTATAAAAAATGCAGCCAACTTGAGATTTAAGTTGGTACCAATTGCAAATTTTTATTATAATTACAAAAAATACTGAAATCCGAACGAAAACAGTTTCACTGTAAAAAAATCGCGCCAAGTCCACGTTCATAAGACTATTAAGAAAAAAAATTTTTATTTCTTTACAAAAAGATATAAAATAAAAAATAAAAAAATCCAAGTAACCGATATGGTTGTATATGATTTTGGACCATCCCTGCAACTTCCCGCTCATTCCATTCCTGGGCGCTTAAAATTGTACTTATGACATTTTTGAGATTTTTGAGCTCAAAATATAATTTATCTGATATTTTAAGCTCGCTGAGTTCAAAGAAATAATATTTCTATGCATTTGAGCTCTCCCAGCTCAAAAGTCTGATAGAAGTTTCATAGAACACTATTTTTGGAATTTTGAAACCGCAATAACTTTTGAATGGATCAACCACTTTCACACGGTTGGTGGCATTCGACGCAGTTTTTTCATCCTCATGAGTGATTTTCAGGTTTTAATTGATCGAACCAAAAATTTCGGAGTAATCCCGAAAAAACACTTTTTTCGGTTTTCTTTCGTTCACGATATCTCTCAAATGAATCAACCGATTTCGACCAGCTTGGTGGCGATCGACGTGGTTTTTCGAGCTTAAAGGCGGATGAGTTTTTGAAATTGATCGATATGGCCGTTTAAAAGTTATTCCAAAAAAACCACTTTTGAAAAATTTCAAAAAAATAAGAAAAAAATTTTTTTTGAAATTTTTCAAAATTTCTCAAAATCTATCGGTCCGAATCGGTTCAAATTCACAGGAAATCTAAGTTTGAGGGAACTCTTTAGAACGCCGTTTAGTAGATTCCGATCGGTTTAGTCGTTCAAAAGTTATAAGCGAGTCACATAGTCACACACACACGGAAAAAAATTTATTGTTGCTGCAACAGGAAAAAATCCTGTTGCAGCAACAGGATTTTCCTATACTTGCAACAGGAGGCAGCCATGTTCCAACGACAGGAAAAAATCCTGTTGCAGCAACAGGATTTTCCTATACTTGCAACAGGAGGCAGCCATGTTCCAACGACAGGAAAAAATCCTGTTGTAGCAACAGGATTACTACTGTTGTTTCGACTTGATAGTAAAATACACTGATAGAAAATCAATCTTGATTCAAGAAACTTTTTTTCTTCAAAACTTGAACTCTTGAAACTAGATATAGATATATTTCTTTCAAGAATTTTTGTCTCTTGGTTCAAGATAGGCGATAACATTGATTCAAGATGTTACCGACTTGTGTTAAGAATGCCTTTTTTTTTAGTCATTATTTAATTTACTTATTTCCAAGAAATAATTTTTATTTGGTATAACAATTAAAGACTATTTAGTTTTTGAAATATACTTTGATGAATTATTTTAAGTTTTTTAAACGATAATGTTATTTTGATTGAAAAACTTAAATGTATCGATTGAAGATAATATAGCTCTTAAGCCAAGAAAATCTAAATCAAGACAAGAAATTCTTAAAGCAAAATAATCATTTGTCTTCCAAAATAAATTCTTAGATCAAGAAAATATCTCTTGAGTCAACATAAATTTTCTATCAGTGTATAGTTGGGTCAATCCATGTTAAATCGACCAATAGTTGGAATCGACCCCTTTCGATTTGGATAAATTATGGTCAGAAGTTTTCTTTTATCATACAACGAACTGCTGCCAGAGGAAAAAAATAAAAAAATTTTTTTCAAAAGATATGCTAATTCAAAATTTTGCGATTTTTCCAGTTTTTCAATTTTGTTTTTGGAATATCTCGAACGCTATTATAGATACAGGAATGGCCTTTTATTTATTTGAAAGGGGACACTTAGGGCTATTGAAAAAAAACTATTTTAATGCCAAATTTGTTAAATTTTGAATTTTTGAAAATAGAAAAATGACGATCTATATTGAAATTTCGACTCAATTTTTTTTGTATAATACCTTGTACTGATCTTAAAAGATCGTGAAATTTTTAGAACTGTGATTTTTTTTTTTACTTTACTTCATTGAAAGTTGTCGACGCCACTTATCGTCTTATTAACATGGAAATGATTTGAAATTTGAGATTGAGCAACATTAATGTTTATTTCCTAGCTACAATTTACTGGAGCGAAGATATTTCAATTAAATTGTTGATTTTAAACACACAAAAGTAAATTTTTACTCTTAACGATTTATTGATAAATACTTCTTAATAATGTAAAATTACATACTTTTTGATATGTTTAAATTAATTACTGATTAATAGAAAATTGATGTTGTCGATAGATATATAGATTGTCGATATATAGTCGATGAATAGATAGATGCAATTGTCTTGTGAGTAGATGACTGACTGACGAATTTTGTTTGAAGTGATACAGTCAGAGGTTACAGTTTGAGGCAATCAGAAAAGGGTCGATAGGTGTGGTAACGTTATTTGTGCAAAATTATTGGTAGATGAAAATTGTAGGCGTAAAGAAATAATTTGAAGGTAGAGAGAGTAAGTTAGAGAACAGCTGTTATGCACATGGTTGACAGAAAAATTTTCTTACAGATTGCAATAAAAAGTCAGATGCAATAAAAAGATAATAAAAAATAAACTCAAGAATACTCAATCCCAAAATTTACGATAGTATTTAAAATTTTAAACTGAAAGGTTTAGCTTTAAATGATGTACAGCAAATTCTAAAGAGAAAACTATTTAAAAGAATATTCAATAGCTTAAAGAAAAGAAAATAGGCTTATGACCATAAACGGCCTAAAATTATTTTCTGATGCTAAAGTTTTTCTAATAATAAAAGTTTTAGTTAACAAATGTTCTTATAAATAAAATATGTTTAAAAATTAACAAATTATTTTTACTGCTAGACGAAACAATTAATATGCAGAAATTTGTAAGTAAACAAATACTCAAAAGAACAAAAAAAAATTGATATACTCACCACATTATTTCTGATTGTTATTATAAATTAACATCTGTTTGAGTTATTTGACGTTAAAAACTATTATTGAAGTGAAAAAACGGACAAAATATATCATGCGTTAAAAAAATAAGAAATTATATCATTCGTTAAGCCTGACTTTAAGATTACGTTCAAAAAATGGAAAAAAAAGTTGAAATTAATTTATTATTTAATATTTCCACATCGTGCATTTAACTTTTTAATGCTCAAAATTACAATACTATGTATCTGCATAACTTTACGTTATTTAAAAGTTGCGAAAAACAAAAGAAAAATTTTTTTTGAAATTGAAAAATTCATATTAAAAAAAAAAAACACAGTTCTAAAAATTTCAGGATCTTTTAAGATCAGTACAAGGTATTATACAAAAAAAATTGAGCCAAAATTTTAATATAGATCGTCATTTTTGACGATTTTCAAAAATTCGAAATTTAACAAATTTGGCATTTTTCAAAATATTTTTTTTTTTCAATAGCCCCAAGTGTCCCCTTTCAAACAAACGAAAGGCCATTCCTGTATCTATAATAGCGTTCGAGATATAACAAAAACAAAATTGAAAAACTGGAAAAATCGCGCAATTTTGAATTAATTTGCATATCTTTTGAAAAAAATTTTTTTATTTTTTTCCTTTGACAGAAGTTCGTTGTATAATAAAAGAAAACTTCTGACCAAAATTTATCCAAATCGATAGGGGTCGATTCCAACTATTGGTCGATTTGACATGAATTGACCCAACTATATTTTACTATCAAGTCGCAACAACAGTAGTAATCCTGTTGCTACAACAGGATTTTTTCCTGTTGTTGCAACATGGCTGCCTCCTGTTGCAGCAACAATAATTTTTTTTCCGTGCACACACACACACACACACACACACACACACACACATACATAGTGACAACATCGCGGGGGTAGTCAGGGAAGCTTCCTATGACCTTAAAACGTCGAGATCTGATGAAAACTCGATTTTTGCAAAACGGGGTGAAAACAATAACTTCCCGATTTTCGAAAATCTTCGATTTTCTTAGCAGGAAGTTAAAAATTAGAAAAACGGTTGATCCGAAAGGCTATTCCTGTAACTTCCCGCTCATTCCATACTTAAGCGCCCAAAATTGCACTTATTACGATTTTGAGCTCGTCGAGCTCAAAAATATAATTTTCTGCCCTCCAGGCGGAAAGTGGCAACTTTCGGCCCGCTGCGCTAAACGAAATTGCCGCTTTCCGCCTCTGTCGGACAGAAAAATAGTATACAAACCTATGGCAGGAAAATAATAAATATCTCAGATCACATATATGTCGACCTCGGCTTCGCCTCGGGCAACATATATGTGTTCTGAGACATTTCTCATTTTCTTGCCACAGGTGTGTAATATACTATTTAGTGTCATTTTGAGCTCTCCGAGCTCAAAAGTCTGATAGAAGTTTAATAAATCACTATTTTTGAATTTTTAAACCGCAATAACTTTTGAATAAATGTACCGATTTTTACGCGGTCCGCGGCATTCTACGCAGTTTTTAACCCGAGTCAAAATTAAAAACATATTTTGAGCCTCCACAACCTACTCGAGGAGTTATAGGCTGAAATTATGGTTTTAGATTTTTTCGACTACGATGACGCGTATATCAGAACCGTAATTTCAGCCTACAAGTGGTATTTTTGTCCGCTTTTACCAAAGTTAGGCCAAAATCACTGTTTTAGAACCATAAATTGAGCCTACTGAGCCTACATCTCTACCGTAAAAAAGATCCTTATTGGTTAATACGATGTAGGCGAGGGGAAAGAAAGGAAAAGGGAAGGGATTCAGATAAAAATGGCTGCTGTTAGCGGCATGCTATTCCGGCGCATGCCATTTGATAAAAAATGATAAAAAAAGGATTTTGCCAATGTCATATCTATATTTTATTTATTTTGTAGAGCTATCGCAAATTCAGACTGTGACTCTTAATTTAAACCTAACATTTGATAATTATAGACATAACATGAAAATCCGTTCTAACCGAGATTCGAACCCGAGCCGCGCGCTTGCCAGACTGATAACTAACCCCTACACCGTACGACCGATGAGTTGGTATACATCTCATCATTCTCATAAGCTAAATTTATATGGTGACGATTTTTCTAAAATTTTTGTATCTTTCTCTACCCTATTGAAAAAAATTTTCAAAATTTTTTCAAATTTTCTTACCCCACCAAAAAAAAGTTACGAGTTATTTGAAGAAAAATATGTTTTTTTTTTTTTGTTAAATAACCATAACTTTTTTGAAAATTGATTTATTGGGATGTTTTTTTTTGAAAATTTTTGTTTTTAAATGTACTTTTTAGAAAAAAAATAAAAATAATAATTTGGATCCATATTCAACGTTTTTTTTTAAACTTTCGGAAAAAAACGAAAATTTCGGGATGAATGCCATTTTTGATTTTCGATTTTTTTTTTATAAAATATTTCAGCATTTTCTGCGAATTTCCTGAAATTTTAAGAGTGGCATTTTTTTTCTTACTATTTTTTTTTTGAAATGAAAAAAAAATTTTTTTTTTAAATGTTTGTTTTTCGTTATAGCACTAAAAATTTGTCAGCAGATTTAGAAAACTTCAAAATCTGAGAAAAAAAAATAAAAACAAAAATTAAAAATAACAATTATCGAAAAGATTTGATTATTATTTTTCAATGAAGTCAGATCAAAAATTAAAAGAAGCATTCAACTTTTTTTTTGTATTTTTTTTCCAAAACTACATGCAACAACAAAAAAATGAAATTGTTGTTTGATCCATTTTGGAGCAACGCATGAATTTTCAAAAATTTTGAGGCAATTAATTTCAAACAAAATTTGTTTGAAATTATTTTCATTTACACAGCAAAAAATATTTTTGTTGAATGATTTATAAACAGTAGACTTGAATGGAATGTGATTTCATTTTTTTACACGTTTAAATATTTTACATATCCTAAATTCAGAAGAATTTGAGTATTTTCTCACTATCAGACTATAGTTTTGAAAAAAACAAAAAAATAATCCAATTTTATCGATGATTGTCATTTAAAATTTTTTTTCTCGGATTTTGAAGTTTTCTAAATCTGCTGAAAAATTTTCAGTGGTATAACAAAAAACAAACATTGAAAAAAAAATTTTTTTTTTCATTTCTAAAAAAGATAACAGAAAGAAAAAAAATGCCACTCTAAAAATTTTAGGAAATTCGCAGAAAATACTAGTTTTTTATAAAAAAAATAAATCGGAAATCAAAAATGAGCATCATCCCCAAATTTTCGTTTTTTCCAAAAGTTAAAAAAAAACGTAGAATATGAATCCAAATTATTATTTGGATTTTTTTTTCTAAAAAGTACATTTTAAAACAAAAATTTAAAAAAGAAAACATCCCAATAAGTCAATTTTCAAAAAAGTTATGGTTATTTAACAAAAAAAAAACATATTTTTCTTTAAATAACTCGTAACTTTTTTTTTGGTTGGGTAAAAAAATTTGAAAAAATTTTTAAAATTGTTTTCAGTAGGGTAGAGAAAGATACAAAAATTTCAGGAAATCGAAAATCGTCGAGGTCAAGAGTGGTCGATTTGGCATGAAATGCCCCATATATAAACCCGAATATGCTAACGATAAACATTAGAAAAAGTTTAAGTTGAGATGTTATTGCTTATTACCGTCCGTATATTTTATGGATTATTGATCAATTGTTGCAACATTAATTACAATAGTCATAATTTTTATTTCAACTCTACACTTAAAAGATTTTTTGCAACGATAAAAGTTAAAAATTTTTTAAGTCCAGTTTTTTAATTATAAAATTTTTGCTATTATAAAAATATTATATGTTCTAAAAAATAAAAAGATGGAAACAACCTACAGACCCTCGAGGTAGGATCTTTAGGCTCAAAATACAGTTTGAAACTGTGATTTCGACTTCAACAGTCTATTTTTAGGCCGATGAGGGTGAAAATACAGTTTTAAATTTCCATGCAAACTCAACAACAAAAGAAAGGAGGCTCAAGAGGCTCAAATCATTTCTTTAATTTTGACTCGGGAAGCCTCATAAATAATGTCTAAGTTTCAATGGGTCAAACTATAAATTTCGGAGTAACTCTAAAAAAAACACTTTTTTCGGTTTTCTTTCGTTCACGATATCTCTCGAACGAATCAACCGATTTTGACCAGATTGGCGGTGATCGACGTGGTTTTTCAAGGTTAAGAGCTGATTAGTTTTTGGAATCGATCGGTAGAGCCGTTTGAAAGTTATTCCAAGCAAACGACTTTTGAAAAAATTTTTTTTGTAGTTTTTTTTAGATTCCTCACAATCTATCGGTTCGAATCGGTCCAAATTGTATTCAAAATCTAAATTTGGTCAAGCCCTTTCGAATGGCACCTACCGCGATGTAATCGGTCGAGCCGTTCAAAAGTTATGAGAGGTTTACATACGGCCACACACACACACACACACACACACACACACACACACACACACACACACACACACACACACACACACACACACACACACTAGGACCCCAAAACGTCAACATCCTTCGAAAACTCGATTTTCGAAAAACGAGGTGAAACTAATGACTTCCCAATTTTTGAAAATTTTCAATTTTCTTAGCAGGAAGTTAAAAAATCTTACCAAAATTTACTTGAGCTTTCGCTCAAAGCAGTTAAAACATCCCCAAGAATCTTAGATACATGTAGCTTCGAAAAATGTAAAAAAATCGAGTTTTCGTAAGTGACCAACTAGACTACATTCTCAAACTAAAAATTTTTTCTTGGCTTAAGTAAATTTTACTTGATTAAAGAGTTTATCCCTTAATTCAGGGAATAAAATTCTTCAAAATAATTTCCGTGGTCCAACAATTTTTCTCTTGATTTATTTTGTTTTTAGAAAAAATCAGTCGTTTTGTTAATTTTATATAGTTAAATTTTGGAGTTCTTATTTTTTCTTGAAATAAAAAAAAATAGATTATACGGGCTGAACAGTGCTTTGTTTAAATATGCATTTCCATCTTTTCTCGAAGCACGTTATTGATTTCTCTACCTATTAAAAGTTGAAAAAAAAAAAACATAACAGAAATGGCTTTGAATTTTTACAATATCAACGAAAATAATAAGCAATCTAAAAATGTAATACTCCATATACGTTTTTTATTAAGTTTAAATTGAGATTGAAAGAGAGTGTATTCCATCGAGTACATGAAAATACGCTCAGAAAATCTATTTTTTAGTGACGATAAATTTTGTGAAATTCCCTCGATAGGAACTGACTGATACATTGCTTTTTACATAAGCATTAAAAAAAAAAGAAAAACATGTCACTGCATTAGAACTGAAGCATAATGTTCATTTTTATTCCACCCAGACTATGGATTTTTGTGATTAAATATTAATTAAATAAATTTAATATTTTTTTATAACTTATTTTCAGCTCGGAGAAAGTTCCTAGTTCTTTCCTCTATAATTTTTGCACGTGAGCAGAAAAGTATTTTATTGCTTGCGATACCAAGTACGAGAAAAACTGCAAGTTGGTCGTACGTTAAGTGACTCATAATTAGGGGTAATGAGGTGATAATTAAAGATAAAATTATTGCTTTGTCAACCTACTTTTGTTCAAAGGGAGATTTTATTATTATTATCTTATTATTTCAATTATCATAAATTGGGCCTTAATCCCTTCCAACGCACTTGTCATGCGCAGTATTCCCTCCCTCTGTTTAGGGACCAATCAGGTAGCTCCAAGTGTACTGAAGGTTAGAACCGGACAATGACTCATCGAAAGCATGTGACTACGTGACTAACCTCAATTCTAAAGTATCTGCCAAACTAAACGGACGTGTGTCACTAAACTATTTTTAATATTTTCACTTACTTAAATTTTTTTGACAAAATGGACGGACAAAAATCAATTATTGACCACGTGACTGACTTTACTATTCGCCAAGACCTGGAGGATGACGATGACTGCCTCGTTTTGATGACATCATATAACGACGAATTTTTCGGGGAAAACGACAGCAAAGACTTGATTATTTTTGATAAAATGCACAGACAAAAATCAATTATTGACCACATGACTGACTTTACTATTCGAAAAGACCTAGAGGATGACGATGACTGCCTTGTCTTGACGACTTCATCTGACGACGAATTTTTCGGGGAAAACGACAACAAAGACAAGTGTTTTAACGATGAATCGAACGGCGTGGATGAAAATAACGACACTGAAGAAAAGACATTTTTGGCTCCGTTACCTGTTTCTTTTGACAGAAATGACGATAGTTTAATATTTAATAAGCCGTGGATCATGACATGTGAATTCGGTTCGTGCCGTGAAAGACTATTGACCAAAACTCACGCTCGACGACACCTGATGTGGCATTTTAGCAAGATCTTAACTTGCACGAAGTGTAAACGGAAACCGATGTTTAAAAGAATCTTATGTCAACATATAGATAAAGGTTATTATTATCGCCAGAAATATCTTCTGAGATAATAAATTTTTAGGTTATACAAAAACGGTCCTTTTTAGGACCACAAATTTTTCATTACGTAAGAGAACTTCCTGAACACTAATTTTTTATTTACAGGAAAATATTTTGTATTTTTAACACACTTTTACTTGCTCGCAATAATTTCACTTACTTAAATTTTTTTGATAAAATGGACGGACCAAAATCAATTATTGACCACGTGACTGACTTTACTACCTGCTTAGTGCCGGAAGATGACGACGACTGCCTTTTTTAACTCCTTCAATAGACGATCTCTTATCTCTCTTCGGAGCCAAATATTTTATCAACAAGTGCGACGTGGACATCTTCATCTATGGCAAGGAAGATTATATTGTCTTAGATGTGTATGTCGACGACGAACTTAAGCAGATAACGGACAAAAACAACAACAACATAGACGAAACATTTTCAATGTCACCGCCATCTGTGAAAATCTAGTAAATAGAAAAGATGATTCTCTGTTTATCAAACCGACGGACATACCCTTTGGGACGATGTGCATTTGATTCATGCCATAAACGGTTATTTACGACTGAAGACATTCGACGGCACAGAGTTTGGCATTTTAAAAAACTTTCTCAATGCAAAAACTGTAAAAGAAAAACCTTGTCACTAAAAAAAAAGTATGCCCTCATTTTTTAATTATAATGATTACTTTCAGCTGCTCTGAAGGGACCAAAATCCAGAGTAAAACTGATCGATACTTTTCAGGGCAAACAATTTTTTCAATACATTATAAAACTTATTCAATGTTTATCTTTTATTCACCGTTACAAATTTTTCTAATCAATATCATTCATTTCAGTTGCGAAAAAACTTTTTTTTCTCTTCATAGAAATTAAGACTAAATTATTATTATTAATCGGGTGAACTTTCGTTATGATAAAAGATTGATTAAAATTTTCAGAAACATTCATCCTGCCCTAACTTCCAGTAATTATTTTACGACACACAAATGAGTAAAAGTAATTGCTGTAGTATACAATAAAGATATAATATTCCATTTTATTTTCGCCGTAACTTATACAATATTTTTTTTTAGCAATACTAACTTTAATCTCTGACATTATCTTAATGAAATCACTATTTATGCTTGTCATTTAAAGTAATTAAATTTTAAATAAAAATTAATGCGAACTCACGGTAGGGTTAGCTTTTGTAGGCAACCCGAAGAGGATAAAGGACAATTATTTTACTGAATTAAAGTATTTAAAAAGTTTTCGCAAAACTGTTGATATTTTTATATAAATCCGCGTTTTATTCCATAAGTTATTTTCTGTAGACATTTGATTTAATTTAATGTTATTTATGTAATTTTTTTAATATTTTAAAGTGCCCTTCCGATTGCCTACTCTTACGTACCCTATTTTTCATACATAAATTTAAATGTCGTTAGCTTAAACAATTGATCATTTTGCGTATATCTCTAAATGATCACTTTGTTTTCGAACTGCATTATTTACTTTACTAAGTAAGCAACCGAGATACTAGTGGCATCTCGAAGTAGATACAAGAATAATTCATCCAACTCACGTTGTATACTCCTTGCTCTCAAGGTACTATTTTCAAGTACAGTTTTTCATCATTTTTCAGCTAAGAATATTTTGACTTACCATCAATCAAAATTCATTAATAGATCTCTTATTTATTCAAAAAATGATTTAAATTAATAAAAATTCTTTGATATCAAGTTAAAGCTTTTTGTAAAAATTTTGACTTATTATTTTTGTTTAGGTTGAGATTAAAAAATTTTTTTATCAAGGACAAAGCAAAGTAGCCAAAAATTTGGTGTAAAATTTTGTTCTATTGCTTTTAAAATAGAAACGAAAATGATTGTGTAAAATTTGAAATTTTTGAAATATTATTTTGAATGTGGAAAAAATTTTTTTTCAATTTTTGCTGATAAAAAACAATTTTTCACGTATATTTGTAAACGCGGTAAAAAAAGGCAGCTTACGGTCATTTAAAATAATCCACAAATTTTTTTTTCAAAAATTCAATATAAATTTTTTTTGTTTTTTTAAACAAAAAAAAATTTACGTATTGCTAATTCGATAAAAAATTGAGTTTATGACTATTTAAAAAGTAAAAAAATTTTTTTTTCAAAATTTATCGATCTTTTTTTTCGTTGTTAAAAAATCGAGGGTATGATTACTTTGCATGATTTGGAATTTTCAAAAAAAAATTGAAATGAGATCAAAAGCCGTTTTTCAGTGTGAAGAATTATGAAAAAAAAAAAAAAAAAAAAAAATGGTGCCGCAAAAAAAATTGACGTCACTGTCAAATCGAAAAAAATTTTTTTTTAGTAATTAACGAAATTGTGTATGACCAAATATTATGAATGTTATTGAAGAATATTTAAACTAATATACAATTTAACCTTTAAAGGTTGTGAATTTACAAAAACAAATTTCTCATCTATGAAGTTTATCATAATGAAAGAACACTTATAAATATCTAAAAATAGTAAAATAAATTTTTTGTGACAAACCTACTAACAAATATATCTATTTCTCTCAACAATGTATTTATATATATTTATTTGTATATACAGTAGCATAAACACGTGTGGTTTCTTCTTACATCGTTTTAAAGTAAGTCGAACATTAAAATAACTCAACGGGGTATGAGGAAAGGGGACATCTAATAATAAAGTCTCCAACAAACTCGAGCGACTCTCTGGTATCTTTGTCGTGACTTCAGTATAAACCATCGTACATTGAAAAAGTTATCAAGAATTTAAAAGCTACTCATTCGGTATTTTAATTACAAAACAGCCGTGCGGTTACTGATCAACCTAGCCAAGTGATTAATTAAAACCATCCTTACGTAATCAATAAACAACAAAAAAAGCTAAAGTTCCAATAAAAAATCAAGAATCAAAGTGTGAAAAAAGTTATTCTATATAAAGATCAATCTAAAAAGGATAAAACAGTTGCCGGTGGATGATGGTGGGGTTGTCCAAGCAAAGCACGAACAAAGAATAGCAAGAGAATGGTAGAACACAGTGGATCCGGTTGTGAGGAAGCACAAAGTCCTAAAAGACAAGATGTCATCAATAATAATTCACCGAAACCAAATCACTACAGCAATGAAACAATAAAAAACCCAAACCGTTTTTCGCTGTTTAAGTGGTTCAAGCCAAAAACCAGTGAAAAACAAGAACCACAGAATTTAAGTGCGTATTCTAGTACATCAAGTGTTGACACGCTTTACAGTACCACAACAGTAAGGAGTTTTGCATTCCATTCAGGGAAAATTCAAAAAAATGACGAAATAGTGACACTTGATCTTCTGAAGCACAACCAGGACCTAGGACCTTTTGGTTCCGGTGCAGCTAAGATAATCCACAAGAATGACACTCCAGATTCGCTAGATGTCACCAGGACATTGCCAGCTCACGTTTTGTCCCAAAAGCGCGACATAACGACTCGTTACTCCTTGCAGAACTGCTCAACGAATTTCGGCTCCTGCGACAATCTGACCAGGTTGAACTCAGCCGGGACCAATTCTAATGGAAAGTTTGAACAAAGACGTCTGCATGTGAGGGGCAAAAGACGCGCACCTCAGCCACCTAGACCTATAAGTGTTTGTGAAAGTGTCAGCAGTGTCGAAAGACGCAAACGTCAGGCTCCGAAGCCGCCCGGCTGGAATCAGAACCATAATATGAACAAAGGAATCCATTCAGAAAAGGTTCATTCGAACACTAAGTTTGATATGATGAACCAAAAGCAGAAAACTAGCACAAAATCTCAGCAGAATCCGATCAGCAATGATACGTTGGTGCTCCGTGGTGGTATTTTGGTGCCGAAGGTTGATAGTCCGTTGAAGAAAGCAAGTAGTCCAGTGAAAATTAGTGCTACTCCGCGACCTTGGTATAAGAGAAGTGTTTTTGAAAACAGCAAGAAGATTGATAAGGAATGTGGTGAAGAAAGTGATGTTCTAGCGACAAAAGTTAATTTCTTTCGGGAAAAAAGTGACGTAAAAGATGACAAGCGAAACACTAAGAGGAAGTCGGGTTTGTGTATTTTGACGAATATCAGTGAGCTGGACAAAGAAGCTGCGGCTATTGTTCAAGAAGAGCAGGCTAAGACACGTGCAGCGATGAGTGAACAGCACAATTCGTCTGTTAAAATAGAAAATATCGATAAGTACAATGACAATCAAGAAGAAGTTGTTCAAGACATTGTGACGTCGTCTATCGAAAGCTCCCCGAAACGGGGAACACGTGCGTTGATTTCCAAGTTCAATGCTATCGGTAACATAACTAAAGTGACCGTGAATTCAAATTTCTTTAACAAAAACATGTCGCCGAAGTTGGAACGTCAATGGAACCCTGGAACGTCATCGAATAAAGAGCAGGTGGGAGAAACTCCTGATTTGTCAAGGTACTTTCCAGGAAATTCTAACAAAAGTCCTCGAAGTGCCATCAACGCTTCAAGGTCTTCATTTCTGCAGAGCACTTTGACGGGCAGTACTGTTGATAAAAGTGATAAGAAAGTGATAGAACCTCAGAAGATGATCAATGACGTGACGAATCGGCTGACCGCGTTGCAAAGTATCGTTTCAACGGGTTCGAAGGACAGTGAAGTGAAAATCAATAGCCCGATTGTGTTTCGCCGGGAAAAAACGGTTCTGGATGAGCAGATAATTGAGTACAAAAAATCCCCGAGAGTCTACCGGGCTCAGGACAAGAGTAACAAGGACATTCAAAAGGAGTTTACCGATTTGTTTAAAGAAATCGACCGTCAATTGAATTTGGATTTGAAAAATGAGGAACCGAAAATAAAATCTAATTCATCAGCGGAAAAAGTTAGCAGAGTTTTGGATATTTTGGTAGAAAAGGAGGGAATTAAAAATAAATCAGATGGTGATATAAAGAAGTTTGATAAAAATAGCAAAGCTACGGGTGTTAGTGATGACAAAGTGACTGCTGATTTGAAAGAGATGCTTAAAGAGATGAAGCATTCGTTACCTAAGCGGCCTAAAGTAAACAAGCGGAGCCGAGAATCGTTGAAAGAATCTATGAAAGGTTCTGAGGCGGGTAATTTATGCGAGTCTGTTGTTATTTCTAGTCCGCCTGTGATCCATGTGGCTCCGACGACATCATCAATAGCTTCGTCGTTTGTGGTAAAAGATAACAAGTATCGCGAAGCTGATAAAAGCAAGGTATCATCAGCAGTTCAGACTTCTGGGAACTTAAGAAAGGTGCTGAACAATCCTACATCATTTGCGGGGCCATCGACTTCTCAACAATGGAAGGATGATGTCATCTATCGGACCAGTGGCAGGTCTGCTAAAAAAGGACTTGTCAAAAACACTTTTCAGCTGATGCGCCCAAGAGAGTTCGCAGCTATCGAAGCTATCAAGACAATGAAGATCACTAATCACCCTAATGATGATGATAATGATAACAATACGTATGCTAATGTGATGGAACAATCACTTTACGCCAATGCGCTGGTGCTCCCGTCTAGAAATCATCAGATCATATCTAATAATAGAGTTGTTATTAATGATAATGAGGATGATTTGAGAAAGAAGAAGCACAAAATTCTAGTACCTGATGCTAAAAGTGATGATAATAAATATCCAGTGGAATTTATAAAAGCCTCTGGTGAGTTCGTTGTACGTTTTTAAAGTGATTCACAGTCTTGGGCTATTTATAGTGTTTATGAATAAGTTTCTTGAGCTTTTTCAACGTTGCTAGTCGTACTTTTTGTTACGGTTTGTAGTTGATACTCCATATGTTGGGGCGTAGAATATTTTAAAATTCAAGGATAATTGTATTTATTTTCACAGGGATGGTAGTGTTTATCTATTTACTATTTTGCATGCTACCAGCGTGACCGCTGGCAGTTTTAATCTCGACTTAAAATTTTACGAGATTTCTCACAAAAATACTCATCATTACTGCTTTCAGTCTACAACAATAGACAAACGAATATACAAACATGTAGATAATTTATGTGTGATTTTTTCTAGCATTATTTACATATAATTTATTAATGAACAACGTTATATTCTAAATAAACAGCCGTCAATGATTGATTTGCTTTACAAAAAACACAATAACTGTCGACAATCATTATTAATTAGCCCGTTTTTTTTTATAAGTTCATAATTATTTTAGATGTATTAAAAATGGTTATTTAAGTCTTTCGCGGTTTACTGCAATAAATAAATCTTAAAATTGACATTGTACCCCAAATAACACAAATTATAAAAGTGGTGGTTATGTCCTTGCTTATACGGCGAGTATTCTTATTCACTTCTCTCTCTAATCGATGAAAATAAATAACTACAGTATATGGCGTTCGTAGTGCTAGTGTTAGAAATCCCAAATTAAATAAAGTCCCAAGTAAAATATCAATCAGTTTAAAACTGTACACCTATTTTTTGTTAAAAATTATCAATTTTTTTTATTAATTCTTGATGATTTTTAATTTAAAAAAAAATTTTTTTTCAATTATGCAAGACAATTTTTTCTTTTTTGCAAAAATTTTAGTTTTTTGATTACACTACCATCTTATTTCCAAATTTTCAATTTTTCTAAACGTTAGGCAATAAGAGGTGTTTACAAGAAAGAAGCTATGTTGAAAATTATTCGTTTTTTTCATAGATAAAAAAAATTGGAATCCGAAAAACACAATTTTGGAAATTTTAAAGAAATTCCAAAAAGTTTGAATATTTTCTATAAAAAAACTTAAAATGATACTGATCAAACGATTGACTTTTTTTTAAAAATTTTAATAAAAAAGAAATGTAGTTCTGAATAATTTTTTTTTGACATATCAACCGCGAAAGTTGGATTTTCGAGCAACACACAGAGGGCGCAAAGAATAATATTTCTGGCAATCTATAGTTTAGTTAATTTACTTCGCACTAGTATCGAAAAGTAAATTCTCTCTCGCTATCTGTTTCGACCTTTCTGCACGACTCGCTACGCTCGTCCGGATAAATAACTCGGTCTTGATAATAATGCGCCCATAGCCTCAAACTTGTGACGTCACCCACACTGAAAAAATATATAAGCGCATATATGCTGACAAAAATACATATACGTCGCACATATAAAATGTATACGCCACATACTTTTTTTTTTTTGCCCCAGCATATATTTTTTTTCAGTACGGGCACTTCAAGCCGTCAAAATCCCTACCTTTGCGCATATGTATCGAAAATAAATATTTTTAATTTATAAAAATAATATTATAAAATGCTTCATTTAATAGTAAAAACAAGTTTCATAATTTTACAAAAATTGTATTGTAGTAAGTAAATTGAAATTGAAAAAAAAAAAAAAATATTCTTTTAGAGTTTCATAAAGCTATAAAAATGCAATTATTTTTTTAAATTTTATCAATTATAAAATTGTATTGAATTTTTAAAAAATTTTTCAAAGTAAATTATGAGAAAATTCTTTTTACAAATAAAAAATTTTGAAAATTGTGAAAATGGCAGAAAATTTATAATTAATAATTAATAAAGTTACGTTTATTTTAGAAAGTACAGACAATATAGAAGACCAAACTCAAAATATGAATACTCTGGCTGTGAATCGTTTACTCAGAAAACTAGAAGGCGCCATAGCTTCAGGAAACCACCAAAAAGCCGCGGGTCTTGCTAAAGATTTGGCCCGACTTAAAATTCAATGCTCAGTAGTTCGACAACGCCCAAAGGTGGATAATTTATTGAATGTTGATATGTATATCGAAGACAGATTAGCGCATCAAGGACCAATACCACTTCAGGTAATGTAATGAAAACCAAACATTTTACGGCGAGAAGAGAAAAGTTCGATGACATCCAGAATTGATGTGTTTTATATTGGTTTTCAGCTACCGATAACAATGACGGTAAAACAATTGAAAGTTAAAATTTTTAATGAGTTTGAAATACCGGGTAATGTACAGAGATGGATTATTGGAAAAACTTTAGCGGAAAATGATGACGCTACTCTTGAGGATCTTAATGCTATTGAAGGAACGCCTGTTTTTCTCTACCTCGTTGCACCAGGTGATTTTTCATTCATTTTAAGTATCTTTATTATTATTATTTTTAACTTCCCGCTAAGAAAATCGAAGATTTTAAAAAATCGGGAAGTTATTGTTTTCACCCCGTTTTACGAAAATCGAGTTTTCATCGAATCTCGACGTTTCGAGGTCCTAGGAAGCTTCCCTAACTATTCCCGTGATGGTGTCTGTATGTCTTTTTTTTTTTTTTTTTTTTTTTTTTTCTTCATAGAGGAGGTCAAATACATTTACGTATACCAGGACGAGATGTTTGTCCTGGGTATGTCGGACTCGGAAGTCAATATTATTGACAACAATACCGACTAAACATCCTCCTCTCTCTTTCCCCATAGATGTTACGGGGAAGACTGAATGGGGACCGCGTTAGCATTACTTCAATCCAGTCCGTATCTGTATGTTTGTCTGTATGTGTGTGTGTGTGTGTGTGTGTGTGTGTGTGTGTGTGTGTGTGTGTGTGTGTGTGTGTGTGTGTGTGTGTGTGTGTGTGTGTAAACTTCTTATAACTTTTGAACGGCTTGACCGATCGGATCGAAATAGGTGGCGATCCAAAGAGTATCATTGCCATTAAATTTCGTGAAAATTTGAATCAATTCGGTGCGCTAGATTTTGAGAAATCTCAAAAATAAAATTTTCAAAAAATCGTTTTTTTGCAATAATTTCTAAACGGTTGCATCGATCAATTCCAAAAACTATTCCGCTCTTAAATTAAAATTTAAAAATATGTTATGAGGTTTCAAAAATTGCGTCGAATGCCACCAACTGCGTAAAAATCGGTTCATTCATTCAAAAGTTATTGCGGTTTGAAAATTCAAAAAATAGTATTTTATCAAACTTCCATCTGACTTTTGAGCTCGAAGAGCTTAAATGCATAAAGAAGCTATCTCTTTGAGCTCGGTGAACTCAAAATAACACAGAAATTGTACTTTTGAGCTCGAAGAGCTCAAAAATAAAATAAGTGAAATGTTGAGCGTTTAGGTATGGAGTTAGCGGGAAGTTGCAGGGATGGCCTTTAGGGTCAACCGTTTTCTTAATTTTTTTTTTTTTTGTAATAAACTTTAACTATTCTAAACAATAATTGAAGTGATTCAAAAATTAGACGATTCCCGTTCAAAAATCATCTGATATCATGATGAGGTTCACTATGAATATCATAATGAATCCTATATTTTGACACAAATATAAGATTCATATAAAAGCCATCTCAATATTCATTTAAAACTCGAAATAAGTCAAATACTTAGGGGAACGAATTTTTTTCAAGTAGATGAGTAAAATTTCCATTTTCTCTGTTAATCAGAGGAAAAGTATAATAATTGAGAAAATCAGTATTTTTATCATGCACTATACTGTTGAACTACTTTACTTTTATTCTTGATTTTCTTAACTTAAAAGAATATTTAGAAAAACACTTTCTTGGTTTAAAAAAAATTTTTGAGTGACAAAATTTTTTCGTCTTAAGATAATTATTTTTTATTTTGAAAAAAATTTAAATCCTCCTAAAAATTTCTTTAATTTAATTAATTTTCATTATTTCCTGTATAGTTATAACTCAATAATTTTATATCATGATTTAAAAAGGCTAACAATATCACTATGAAATCATTATGATTTTATGCAGATATGACCATCACTTAATTATGAATGCATGTTAATATCACAATAATTTCATAATCAAATTACTAAAAATTTTCTTTATTCAACAAGAAAAATAAAAATTTTATAATCTAGTTAAAAAAAGAATTTGTTCCCATAAATATTTTACTTATTACGGGTATCAAATGTATATTAATATGGACTTTATATGAATCTCATATTTGTGTCAAAATATGAGATTCATTATGATATTTATAAGGAACCTCATCATGATATCAGATGATTTTTACACGGGTTTATGAATCAATTGATACTTTCTTTCATATGATTTTTTGTTATATTAAGAGAAAAATAAGCGGCATCAACAACTGAAGATGAAGTTAAAAAAAAAATTTACGCTGTTAAAAATCGGAAGTAAATTCGGAGTTAATTTTTACTACCATAAAATCAAATTTAATTAGCTGAAACAAGTTTCATATGTCTGAATTTTAAGATTATAAAAATTACACTGAGAAAAAAAAATATTTTTACTCAGTTAACAATTTTTTGGTAGAAGAAACTCGCTGACGATCAAATATTCTATTATTATTAATTATTAATTTCTGAAGAGAAGAACATCAATACTTATCTTTGGATAATAGATAAACAAAAGAATAGCTTTATTTAAATTAAGTAAAAATTATTTCAATGAATTTAACAATATAAATTTAAACAATTAAAAAAGAAACCATTATCGAAAAAATTTATCAAAAAAAAAGTATTAATAGAAATGAAAAAAAATATGGTTGCTTAATTTATTGTCAAAGGCATTTTTTATAATTTTTTGTCTATAGATTTAAATTATGCAAGCTGACGAAACGAAAAAAACTTCTTACAGACCTCAAAATCCTCTAAAATCAGTTCCTACAAAATTTTTCAAAAAAAAGTTCAAGTTTATGTTTTTTTTTTTTCAAGATGCCAACCCGACCCTTTTCCTCGCATATTTTATTACATTTACGACATTATCAAAGTAAATATCTTTCATGACGTAAACTGCCAAGTTTAATATCTTAGAGTATAAAATAAGCACTTGCTGGTATAAAGGCCGTCCTAATTAATTACCAACGCGGAACTTTCAAAGTGGCTTTTCTCATAAAAAAATTGTTGTTTTTATAATCCTTTCTCGAACAAATGTTTCAATTAGATCATTAAAATTATAATATCATACTATACATTTTTTTTAATGATAACCATTATTATACTCAGCCGAAAACTGAATGGATTATATTGCACGTGAAGTACATTTCAGTTATTAACAAAATCAATGTAACGAAATCTGGTTTGGATGTCCAAAAATAATTAATTTATCCTATAATGCATCGAAGCTCAAATGAACGCATCAATCAATGATAAATACTGATAATAATTAAATCCTTTCATTTAAGGGAGTATTTTGGTCTAGGGTTTTACGAAAAATATATTTTTTACATATTTTTAAAGTTCAAATTCTCAAAAATATTTTTTTATAAAGAGTTTTCAAAACTTCATGTAATAAAAATAAAAGGCTATCTTGACTCAAGGACAATATTATTGACTGAAAACCCTAAAAACATTAAAAAATTTTACGTCATTGCGTTAAAAAAATTAATGTTAAATATTTAATACTTTTATGTGTAAATTGAACATTTATTCTGTTAAATCTACACAAAAAAGTGTTAAATATTTAACATAAAAATTTTTAACACCAAATTTTTTGACGCAATGACGCAAAATTTTTTACTGTGCACTTATAAGATGACCCAAATTTTGAGTGAAAAATATTTTATTTTTAATTTTGAACATTTAACGTCATTTTTTAAGTCCCCCAATTTTACCAATCTGTAACTTTTTAGATTTTTTTGTTTGGGTTTAAATATTTTGTACACCTCATAACGCGAAGCAGTTGAAGTAGTACTGTACTCTCAACACGTCAAGGTCAATCAATTTTGTAGTCTTCAAATGCCTCTATTACATATTGCACTTATACACATTTTCTGAAAAATCCATGATACAATCTCTAACTCAAAAATGGATTATCTAAAACAAAAAAACGAAAGAGCGTTGTAATCTGCATGCATGTGGTTATCGTTGCACGTAGGGGATTTTGAAAATTTAAATTTAAAAAAAAATGGCGACATATTAAAAATTTTTTCGTTTTTTTTCCTCATTTTTTTGGATTCAAACAGCCCTAAAAAATCTTATAAATCAAAATTTCCAAAATCCTCTACGTGCAACTATAGCTACTGAATAGACGAATACGGGGAAAAAAATAAGTTGCAAATCGGTTCATATTTATGGAAATTACAGTTCTCATCAGTTCAAAAAAAGCAGTTTCGAGAAAAACGCGTTGGCGTCGGAGTGCCACGCTTGTAAAGTCATTTGACGCGCTGTCACAAAAATGACTATAACTCGGAAAATATTCGGAATTTTGATACCGAACTCTAGATATATATTTTTGAATCTATAAACTTGGATTTAATAAAATAAAAAAATTTTTTTTTTCGAAATTTCACAGTGGCCATCCCCCTTAAAATTAATGCCTCTGTACCAGAACGCTCCCTTATTTATAAAGCATGATTGAGTAATTGATAGGTAATAAATTTATAGAATTACAGATCGGCGATATAAATAACAAACAATTTACCAAGGTATTGGATCAAATTCAGCTGCCGGAAAAAATTTCAACTAACAAAGAACCAGAAATCAAAAAAACAATTTATTATCCGGAAAATCCGAACAAAAAAGTAATTAAAGAAGATCATGGGAAATATTTATTGAGATTAAATGATTCAGTACCTAAAAGTTCATTATTTCCAAACGGAAATAAAGGTGACACGGTAGGATTGAAATTCTTCATCAATGCATATCAATTTTAACTGAACGAATGCTAACACACTGCAATTTGGTTTGCGTTTAGGCTGTGAATAAATATAATCAGATTTTGTTAGAGAACAATGACTTAAAGATTAAGGACTTAGATGCTAAAAAAACTGTAAATAGTGATTTGACTAACGAACGAGAGGAAAATGGAAATTTTGACAATGCACTGGATCAAGGAGCTGTTGCTCTCCCGAAAAATGATGATGTCAACAAAATGGAACAGTATAAGCAATTAATGATGCTTGAAAATTGTGATATTGTTTTGAATGTTGAACCCATCGAGTGCCCGATTTGCTTCGTTGTTTACGATCCACTTGAGGGTGTTTTACTCAGGGATTGTTTGCACTCATTTTGCAGGTATGTTTGTTTAAGTTGTTTTTGATTTTTTGTAAGCTAGAAATTTCAATGATTTTGTTCTTAAACGAAACACGAAATTGGGTAATTGTGTACATGGAAAGAAATATTCTTTAAAAATTATTGTTAAGTTCATGAGAAAAATCACTGGATCGTTTCTTACTCTAAAATACTACTGTATCATTTATTAGTCACAGGAATACTTTTTAAAATTTATGATAGTTAAATTTACTGGAATCTTCAGTAAAATAAAAAAATTTTAATACATATCACCGCAAACATAGAAGAGAATTATTATGATATTTGGCGTATTGTTATCATTGGAATATTATTATAAATTTTATATTTTTGAAAATTATTCTATTTTAATAAGATGAAATGTTTAATTAATTTTTTCTATATAATTTATTTTTTATAATTTTTTAACATTACAACATATCTATAATATAATGGATCATAGTATAGAAAATTATAAATGTCATTAAAGTATATTTTTACAAATAATATTTAACTAATTACATAAAACTTTGTTACAATTAATTGTAATTTAGCAACAAATATTTTCAAAAATAATTTTTCTCCATTTAGAAAAGAATAATATTTAATTTTTCGATATAATATAATTAAAAAAATGTTACAAAATAATGAAATATAAAAATAAAATTGACATTTTTGAAATTTTTCTCTAAATTTTTGCCTAAAATTTTTTTACTAGAAAAAATTATCATTCAAAGAGAAAAATTAATTTTTAGCGACCAGCCTGATTTATTTATTTTCGCTTTAATAAGAAAATATACTCAATAAAAATTATAAATATATTTATTCATTTAATTAATATTGGCTTTATTTTTATATTCTACTTTAGGGGATGTATAGAAAACACAATTAAATATTGCAATGAAGCGGAAGTGAAATGTCCATATCGAGATTCAGACTATACCTGTGAATCAACACTGCAGGAGCGTGAGATAAAAGCTGTAATAAATATTTTTTTATTATTATTATTATTTTATTATATGACAAAAAAAAATAAATAGGAGAGTGAACGTAGGTGTTGCTTGGCTACAGCTTGGTTGTCAATTTTTTATTTTTATTCCTCGAACAATGATAATAATAATAATAATAACAGTATAATAAAATAACGGCTTTATTTATCGGCTTTCATCATCTTTTTTATCAATAATTAAAAATATTTGGAAAAATAATTTTTTATAATCCCATTTTTTCGAGCGGAATGTTTTATTATTGCATTTTTGAAGGACAATTTTTTTTTTTTATTGTCATTAATCCATTGAGCAAGCTAATGTTTTTGTAACAAAAAAGTATTGTTGCATTTTTCAGTAAATTCATGCATGAATTTCATTTTTAATCAGATTTTTGAATATTGCAAGCATTGTTTGACATTGATATCGTGATTACTAGAACATAAATTGCATTGCTGACTTATGAAGTAAAACGGAAGAAAAAATTATTTTCCTGCTGACAAAAAAGAAGAAAAAAAATTAGTAAAAATCAAAAAATGTGTTTTAGCTTGTCGAGTGTTGTATGAAAATTTGTGATTTAAATAAATAGTGACGTAATTTTAATTTCCAATGTTTCGAAATTGTGTTCTAGATGAGATATATAAGGCACTTGCGTTAATTATGAATCAGCTGACTTTGTTAAGACAACTAATTGATTTAGTGGTATGACAAATTGATTTTTTATTGCAACTTGGCTAACTTATATAAAAGAACTGATAAATTTATTACCTTAAGTAAACTTAATTGCTACTAAGATAGTGTTACGGGAGGTTACTGTGCGCAGCGAGTAAGTGTACGTAACCTCTTTATTTATGAATGAATAGGGGGAAGTTTGTGATAAGTGTAAGTAAATTAAAGGTTTTAATTTTGCCGGTGGAAAATTAGCTAACGTAAGAAAGACTCATATGATATCATTCGTTTACTTAAAAAAGAAAATATTAAGAATCTTGTGCCATAAAGTGAAATTTGCTGTCATGGTAAAAATTTTCATACTGTACTGCGGATAGTAACGAAAGTTTGTTACAATACTTTTTCCCAAAATTTAACTTAATTCGACCGATGGCGGAGATATCGGCTGGGTAGGGTATTTTACGCTCGCCCTTTTTAATAAATAATAAAATTAACCCGGAAACCCCTCAGGCTGGGTTAGTGCACATTTGGACGCCAGGTAATTTTTTATGAAAATTACCAAAAATAATAAAAATTCCAGGGGCCGCGCCGGACGATCAATTAACGATTTAAATTAATGAGAATGGAAAATAAATCACGAAATAATCAAAGTCGAGATTAGGATATTATTTGGAATCAAAAACAATAACTAAATAATTATAAATTAATATCTTAGATTATTTAGCTAAGATAGGAAGATGAGTCATAGGAAAAGAATCCGGGAATCAGCTTTCATACAGTAATTATTAATGGATCAGAAAATTTCAATAAAAATAAATAAATTATTTATTCAAAAACGAAGTTACTTAAAACTAAATTTATCCTTTAAATAACAAAATAAATCCTTTATGGAATTCTTGATTAACATATAAATTTTTCTCCAACTTATTTTACAATATTGCGTTCGAGAATAATAATAACCGCAATCAAAACAATAATCGTAACAGTAATTAAAATTTAAGAATATTAAATCTGAATTGCGCTTGAAAATAATACTTGTAATAATAATTAATGTTTGACAATAATAATTGTCAATGACGCAAAATAATAAACCCAATTTGACAATAATAATTATAAACATTGCTGACCGTATCGAGGACCCAACACGCGGCTTTCGGGACAGGTACAAATATTCCCTTATGATAATCCTTACTCGCTACGGGATCGACCCGATCAATCGATAGTGATTTTAATTAAACAGTAAAAGAATAATTTATTTAAGCCAGGAGACAGCGGTGTGCGGATATTAATTGATCTCAACTTGTGAGTACTCACCAGAAAAAGGAAACTCAAACCAAGGCACCAAATCCACACTCCTTACAATAGCGGAGGTCCCGCGTGTCTACCTCACACCAAGCGGGCCACCGCGTGTCTGCTCAATTTTTGTCACCGTAAACCGTTCGAGGCCTCGTGTTCGACAACAAGGGCCTCTCTAGCCATTTTCCCTAATTCAATGAACTCTTTGCTCGCGATCGATATTGTAGGGCCTCACCCGTGCGAGTAAAGGCTATGATTTATCACTCATAGTAAAATTAGGTACTATATGCCAATGATTTACGGCAATGCACACAAATAATAATAATAATAATAAATTATAAATAATTCATTATAAATGTCTGGAATAAAGATAAAATTAATTCTTAAATTAATAACCATAATATTAGAAATTTCAAATATAAATAATACTAATAATATTAAATTCAATAAATAAATTAATGAATAAATATAAAATAATAAATTCAGAGACACACCGAGTGTGGATCTGTTGCCAAATTTAGGCGCAGGGAGGGACGCACACAGGGAATAAAAACCCTGTGACAAGTTAATTCATTCTTTTTCTTTCATTAATGTATTTGAACTTCTCATTTAGCATAACATTTGAAGTTATGTTATGTCTCAATAAAGTTATGTTAGTATAATCAAAATTAGTCTGCTTAGGGCATTAACAATCCACGAACTTTTCTTAGTTGCGCAAATTTACCCCACACGAGTATGTGCACTTTCCCGCAGTACGGGGTAAGTTTGCACAGAAAAAAAGGTTCATTTGAGCCAAGAAAATATTTTTCTTCCTAATTATTTTCTTGAGCGAAAAAAAAATTTTTTTTTGACACAAGAAATTTCACTTATTCCAACAAAATTAATTCTCTTGCTTTAAGAAATACGTATCTTGATCCAAGAAAATTTATTTAAGTCAAGAAAATCTTGTTGTTTTGAGAAAATTCAGACTCTTGCTCCAAAATATTTAGTTCTTGATAAAATTAAATTTTTTTGTCTTGAGAAAATTTCTCTCTTGCTCCAAAAAATTAAATATATCGATAGAAGTAAATTTTCATTAATATTTTTATTGATTAACATGTCAAATGAGAAGATCAAATGATATTGAATCATTTTTTTTCATTCAATATGTATAATTGGACGCTAAAATAATATAAAATTGGTATCAAATATTCAATTTTCTCAGCTGAAGTAGGTGACACTTCTTCCCTAAAGTATCTAAAAATCTTGATAAAATATAGAAATTTATTGTATCAAGTATTTATGATAATTTGAATTAAGAAAAAATTACTTCCACCAAGAATAGAATTTAAAGAAAAATTTTTATTTCGGCCAACACAACTTCGGTCTTCCTTCAGGCACCCGAAAATTTTCTTGAGCCAAGAATTTTGTTCTCCAGTCAAGAAATTTTTCTTTCTGTGTGAGCATTTTGAATCATTTAGATTGGTCTGTTTTTTTTTTTCTGAACTCGTGAAAAAATATTCTGATCAGGCTTGATATGAGCTGATAAGGCCATATAAAAATTTTTGATATGTTCATATCTGGCCTGATATGATCTGATATGTCCACATTTAATTTTTGATATGTCCTGATATGGCCTGATATGAAAATTGGCCATATCAGGCCTGATCAAGCCTTATCAATTTGATATGTCTATATCAGACTTGATATAGCTTGATATGCTTATATCTAATTTTACATTATTTTTTAATAGGTCCTGATATAACCTTATAAAGTTATATATACTTTGATAAACTTGAAGAAGAAATCCCTGATCAGGGTTGATATAACTTGTTATGGATTCATATAGTCTGATATACTCATACCCTTACCAGCACATAAGTAGTCTTATGTACTCATATAAAAGCATACCCGAGTAAAAAAAACTATATATCATTTTATATGATTCATATCTAACTATATAGAAGCATATGTGATTCATTTATAATTATATAAATGTATATATAATTCATATAAAATTATATGTGAATCATATAGAATTCTATATAATTTTTTTTACTCCAGTGGGTATTTTGTGATTACCATAAAACATGCTCTTTTTCTATCTAAGAGTCTGTTACTCCAATGATTAACTATCTTTTAATATATAGTATTTTTCGGATAAAATAATAGGAACTTAAAAAAAAATTTAATTTCACAAAAATTATTAGTTTTGCCAAGTTCAAAAATTGTTAGCCAGGCCCTCCAGCAATATATAGTTCCATATACTAAACAAATAATTCTATCAAAATTTAAGCTTTCAATTCTGATTTTAACTCCATTATTTTTTTAATTTCAAAGAAATTATAAATTCTAAAGCAACGAAGTACCTTAACAATATATCGTAGAATCATTTTTGCGATTTCATGTATGCATAGATAATTTTATAAATCCCATATAGATACCATTAATATATATAAATATTGACAGTTAATAATTAATAAATTAGATAAAAAATTTTGTTCACTACGAATCAATCATGTATACGATTTGCATTACTTGTAGTTATAATAAACTTCGTTCTCCAAGTAAGTCTCTTAGGTAAACGGGTAGTGAATTAGTCTTTCAAGCGGTAGGTCCACGGTTCGATTCCCACTCACGCCGATTTTTTTTTCCTATGGAAATAATTATATATAATTATACATAATTATATAGGGCCATTTTTCATTTATAATTATGTAATATAATGATATATAATTTTTTTACCGTGGTGGGTACATAGTCTGATATACTTATGTCAAGTCATATATAGTCTGATATGGCCAATTTCCATATCAGGCCTGATATGGACGGTTTATATCAGACCTGATATAGTCTGATCAGAAAATTTTTTCACGGGAAGTGTTAAGGTTTTAGACTTAATTCCTCAATTTAATTATTATCTAAAGAAACACTCTATTAGAAACATATTTTTACTTTCCTTTCATGCTTACTGTTCAATTTTGACACTAGTTTGAATGCTTAAGGAGGTTCATTGGCAAGAAAAAGACACCAATAGAGGTTATGGCTGTTGGTTTCTTTCTCACGTACTAGTGCTGCCTCTCTTTAAAGACTATCGCTCACTTACTTCTACTCACGTAAAATATCGAAAGTCGCTAACTTCAAACATTTTTTATAAAAAAATGAATACCACTCGTTTATGTTATTTTTAATAAAAAATACTTTTTATAACTTCATTTAAATATTCTCAGTTTTTCAAAAGAATCCTAAGAAAAGCATGGTTGATATTCAATAAAATGTTCACTCTAACTACGGTCAGGATAGGGAATACATGTTATATGGACAATTTTCAATTGCTAATATTTCGAAAATCAGCACCGAAAGGACTATTAAAAAAAAATTTATTCGTATAGAGGACACTTAAAAGTACGCTTATTCAAAAATTAAAGAATATTGTGAGAAAATTGATTTCTCACTGAACCTCCTTAAATGCGCAGACTTACCTCACAGAATTCTATATTTTTCAGTAATTCCGTTTTTTTTTTTTTAATCTAACGAAATCATTTTTACGAGTAATACAATTGCAATATAAAAGTGAGGATTCAAATTAGAAAAAAAGCTTTACCTTGATAAAGCTACGCGTTATGTGACGTGCGAAAAAATCACCTCATAAGCTTGTATAAAAACAAATGAATTAATTCCTCATCTAATATGTAAAGTAACAGTGGATAAACACGAGTCAAATGAGATACAAAAACTCGAAATGTATGTTCCTATACAGTAATAAGTTCATTAATTATCTCCGCGTAAATATAACAGACTAGCGTATTTACCGCGAATCATTATAATTTAATGCAACATTTCATTTCCCTCTGCGACGGCACTTTTAATCTCCTAGCTTATCATTCGACAGTAGTTATACACAAAAAACCAAATATACTGTTTCATTACTAATTTATTGTTCGGTTGATGAATAATTTAAAGGTAGCTTATTTATTTACTGAAATTTTATGGGAAATAATTCCGTAAATTTAATGATTTATTCAGTGTTGAGTCTCAATGGTTAGCAATTCCGGTTTCCATTAACATTAAAAATTCTATTAAAATATCGAGTGAGTATTTGTGTTTGTACACCAACAAAAGAATTGCAGAAGAAGATAATTTAATAGTTTTATCACCATTGTGCAGGGCTGCAATTAATTAAATTTATTTTTACAATTTATTTATTGCAAATGCTAATAAAAAATAATTTGTTGTTTATTTTTTAAATACTAATCATATTTATTGTATTACAGTTGGTGAATCCGCAAATTTATGAACAACATCTAGCGAAATCAGTTGCGCAAGCTGAAAATAATGCTGGTCATAATGCATTTCATTGTAAGACACCAGATTGTCCGGGGTGGTGCATCTACGATGATAACGTTAATAACTTTTTGTGTCCTGTCTGCAACAAAAATAATTGCTTGACATGTCGGGTAATAAAATATTTTAATTTATAATTTTTAATAGTATAAAGTTTCTTCATACACTATAAAAAGAATTGGGACTGCAAATTCTCTTTACAAATTTTTTACAGTTTAATATCTAGTTTTATCATTAAAATAAGGAAACAGTGTTTAATTTAAATCCATAGATTAATTAAAAATAACTTAAAAATACGTAGTTAATATTCAGTTAATATTAATAAATTTGTTTTATTTAAATATAGATCATTTTGAACCAAACACTATTTTTTTTTTTTTTGTTTATTTGATTAAATTTGCTTATTTATTTCATTCAAATAAAATTTGTTAAGGGGGAACATTACTGTGACGATAAAAAAAAAGACGTGATTTTCGGGAATTTTATTGACAGGAAAAATAAAGGAATTTGGGGATCGGATTTTTTTTATTTTATTAAGGGTATATTAAAGATTATTACCCTAAATTTTTATTAAAAAACTTGAGAGGTGTCAAGGGACACCCGGATGGAACGAAGTTCCTTTAGATTAGTGAAGGAATTGTAATAAAATCCACAGACTCGGTAAAATCTGGCGCCAAGTTCCGTTCAAAAATTCCGTTGTAAACGGAGCGCTAGACTACCGACTGTGTTTACTGTAAGCAGACCGGTATTTTGAGGTTGTAAATTTTATTTAATTCTACGGTACTTTTTTTTCCTAAATTGTCTATTATAACAGTAGTTCATAACTTATTTTACTGATATTAATTAATTCTATTCAATTATAACAATTAATCTACTTAAAATTATTAAATTTAATCAGCACAAACTATAGCAACGCAAAAATTTCGATCCTGACTTTTTTTCGATGGGTAAAGTGATCTGCCACAGACTAAATAATCCGAGAATGCATGATAATCCTCCAATAGATGGGAAACTACAGTTAAAAAAAGATATTTCATAGCTTGCATCTACACCCGCCAGAGTGCACTAGAATTATTTATACATAAACTGTAGCTTCAAGGGGATAGTTTGCTATGAAAAATGTAGCCAACGCGAGATTTAAGTTGGTACCAATTGTCAATTTTTATTATTACAAAAAATACTAAAATCCGAACAAAAACAGTTTCACTGTAAAAAATTACACCAAGTCCACGTTCATAATACTATTAAGAAAAAAAATTTTTTTTTCTTTACAAAAAAATATAAAATAAAAAAATCTAATTAACCGATATGATTTTATATAATTTTCAGAAATTAAAAAACATTTTGTTGTAAAATTGAAAATTAAAGAAATAATTTTGGAACGTACTTGGTGTGCGTCATTGTTTATGTCAAATTTTTTCAAGTCCTAGTGAATAGATTTTATGAATTTCATAAAAAGTAAAATATTTTGCAACCACACACACTAAATACGTTTCAAAATTATTTCTTTAATTTTTAATTTTACAACAAAATGTTTTTTAATTTGTAACGTCCACGTTTTCAAAATATAATTATCTAATTAGTCCCCGGCTCGAAATTTGCTCGCCGGAGTCCAGGGTCATAAACGGGGATCACATTATCAATAACAAAATATAAACAAAACACTTCATTTTAAATAAATGAAAGAAAAAGGAAACCTGTTTATTGGCCTGATCATGTTAATAAACGATATAAACAATATAAGCAAATTAAACAATATAAACAATACATTAGAACACTCTTTTCACACATATTCACGGTTCAAAATCATTAACGCGGTTCAAAATCAAGAAACAATATAAGCAATATACACTAATACAATAGAAACTTTCTATCCAAACATACACGACGGTATTCACGGTTCAAACTCAAAAACGCGGTCTACAAAATACTAACTAGTTTCCCAATAACACCCCCTCCCCCCTCAGGGCGACTAGCCGTCATCCCTGTGGGGTCCTAAACTCTACTCTGAGAGCAAGTGGAGAGTATCCTCCTCGCTCCCACCTACACGGCTTATGATCACCTACCGTACCTCAGCTGAAGGCTTCGGCACGGGGAGTAGCACTTTCATCCGGTCGGTGCACGATACTTACCTGAACCTTGGTCAGACTCCAGGTTAAGTATCATCCTCTAGAATTACTTGGTGAAGAGTATTCGTCCGAGTAATTCTCCCGAGAAAGAATTGCATTTCAAAATTATTTTCAAAACGGAACTTAACATATTTTTGAATCATCACTACAAACGAAACATCTTCGCCATCTATCGAGGCTCGCGCAAGCTCAACGATCGTCGAAAATTTTCTAAGTTTTTATTTCCCAAACACAATTCTTCAAAATAATAATCGTCATTTCTTTCATTATCCATTCATTCGTTTCGTCAAATTCACAATTCTTTATTATTTTAATCGTAATTTCTTTCATTCTCTATCCCTTCGTCGATTTCTCATACTAAATCTTGCTTGGGACTTATAAAATTTTCGCTTACCTAAATTATTTCTTACAAAATAATAATCGTCATGTCTTTCATTATATATCCATTCGTCGCTTTCCCATACTAAATCTTGTTCGGAACTTAGAATAATTTTCCCAGTCTTTTAATTTCTTTTACAATTAATTTCTTTTGCTCGATTAATTGGCTCGGCTTCATAATAATTTCTCACACGCTTAATTTCTTAATTTAATCATACCTTCAGTAACAATAATATAATATTATTAACTAAATAAATAAAATAATTAAATAATAATCGCCGCACTAATAACAATAATTGTTTCTATTAATTTTTAGGTAATTAATAAAAATAAACTAAAATACTCAAATACAAAAAGTAAAATCTGGGTCATAAATTTCCGAAAATTATATAAAATCATATCGGTTACTTGGATTTTTTAATTTTTTTTATTTTATATCTTTTTGTGAAGAAAAAATTTTTTTTTTTTAATAGTATTATGAACGTGGACTTGGCGCAATTTTTTACAGTGAAACTGTTTTTGTTCGGATTTTATTTTATTTAGAAAGACGAAACGAAAATAACTGGCTTGCTTTCTATAAGAGAGAGAGAGAGAGAGAGAGAGAGAGATACAGACAGACAAAGAAACACGCGCACGCCGCACGGCTTATAACTATGGCAAAAAATATCGTTACAACTTTTGGTCTTAATTTTTTCTGTCTAGCCCCCTTGCGCAACGCGCGATAAGGAACTTCGTTCCAAAAATATGTAATTATTACAAAGTTATTAACAATCTCGTAGAGCACGAGAAAAAAATTTCCCCCTCCATAGTCAGTTCAATAACTCAAAAACGGATTATCTGAAAATAAAAATCCAAATTGCTTTTTAATCAGTAAGGATGTAGTTACCGTCGCACATACGGAATTTAAAAAAATTTTATTTTAAAGATTTTTTTAGCCGGGTTAAAACAAAAAAAAAAACAGTAAGAATAGTGAAAAAATTTTCAATCAGTCGCCATTTTTTTAAAAATTAAAATTTTTCAAATTCCGTACGTGTGATGATAACTACGTCTCTACTGATTAAAAAGCAATTTGGGTTTTTATTTTCAAATGATCCGTTCTTGAGTTATCGAACCGACCAAGGAGGGGGAAATTTTTTCTAGTGCTCTACGAGATTGTTAATAACTTTGTAATAATTAAATATTTTTTAATAAAAATTCAAGGTAATAGTCTTTAATGTATCCTTAATAAAATAAAAAAAATCCGATCCCCAAATTCCTTTATTTTCCCTGTCAAAAAAATTCCCGAAAATCACATCTTTTTTTCGATCGTCACAGTGGTGTCCCCCCTTAATATTTAAAAAATTTTATTTAAAATCAATTATACGACGTTTGAGTCGCTACTGTCGCTATTTGAATTATCGTAATTTTAATACCTTTATTGTTGCCTGCTATAATTGCGTAATTTAATATCTATAGATATTATATATACATAAATTTCTGATGAATTTAATAGTGAGAAAAAACTTTTAAAATTCAACTCTCACCTAATAATTTTCGTAACCCTAAAAATATGTTATTTAATATATTACAAAGTACACGGAGAAAAAAGTATTGCTATTACCACGATACAGTATAGCGATAATTACGATCCCCACATGACTATACTTTAGATGTGCATATGCCCAATCTAGTGGATCATGATTATCACGATCCACATAGATTTGGATATCGAGTGTCTATATTACTATGGCTTATAGATGATTAGTTGTCTTGAATTGAATATTAATTATATTTTATTGCAGATTATTATTTTTTTGGTATATTATTGTTATTAACATGAATACAAATTCCTTTTGTAGCTTGATTAGTTAAAAATTTTTGTGTAGATTATGACAGTCAAGAATTGAGTTAGGTTTAAAAATGTTTAAATAATGACTTACAGCAGTACTGTTGGAATTTACCTCATATGACTTTTTTTTTTATTTTAACAAATATTATTATTATTAGTCTAGAAATTTGTATTATCGAAGTATTCATTTAAAAGCGGCAAATATTTTTATCACAAGAAAAAAATTTTTTAATGGAATTTTCACTCCTTTATTACTGTACATATTTCATACAATAACATATGTTTGTATAAATTAGTATGGGATCAAATCATTTATGCTAAAAAAGACTTTTATGAAAAAAAAAATTTTATTTGTTTAATACAATATATAATATACATTGTTTTTTCTTATCAACGCAGTAGAATTATATACAATAACCACGGACACAGCATTAACACAGTTAACATAGGAAGATTTATTTCTTTACTAGCCTTCAAAAATCGACACAAGTTTTTCAAGATTTCACTCGAGTAATTTATCAACAACCCAATCATCTATATCGCTATTATTATTAATTCACTAATTTATGTAATTATCACTATTTCATCACCAAAATTGTAAACAAATCCACTCATAAGTTTCAGACTTGGTTATGCGTGGTGGCGCTGAAGGCGTCGTGGATCGTGATAAGCACGATCCGTTTCGCCGTAGTAAGGAAACGTTTCTTTAGAATCACAATACGTTTTGACATATTCACATACTACGGCAAGTGAATATATGTATCCGAAGTATTGAGTATATCAGGTTATAATATTGTGAAAATGACAATACTGTTTTGAGCTAATCACAATACTACGTTCACGATCCACTGGATCGCTACAATAGCAATACTTTTTTCTCCGTGTATGATTTCTTTACAGACATTTAAATATCATATTTGATTATAGTTACCAATTCTGATTTGACTGACATATATGATTTTAGAGTATTAAAGAAAGATTTGTTAACTATAAACAAATCACTATTTCATTCAAATAATTACACTGAATAAACCATAGGGGACGGACGGGCAAGACGGAGAGGGCGGGTAAAATGAATAATCATTTTAAATCGCTGGTCGATCGATAGAAACATTTTAGACTGCAATCTATCAATCTATTATGTAACTACACTTACCGTTATCGATAAAACATTGGTTTTGCACACTTGTGAGATTTTTTAAAAATAAATATTGAAATTTAGGAAAAAAATTAAAATTTTAAATTGTAAGTATACAGTGATTATTTTAATGTTGTTAAGGATGATGCAGATTTGATTTTTTTTTTCATGTTCTGGACGCTGTTCATATTTTTGCGACGATTGTTTTGATTAACATGTATTTTCCAATCAATATTCGTTTTGCGCGACCTGAGTTTTTATTTTGCCCGCCCTGGTAGGGCAAAACGGATAATGTTGCCTTTTTTTTTTTTTTAATTTCGAAGAAGAATTTCTTTGTTTTTATTTTTATTTTACTTTAATTATAAACTTCAATTACCCAAAAAATTAATAGCCAAAGTTAAGAATAGATATGATTATAATATATATTTGTTATTTCATTTTTAAATTAACATATCCTTTTTGCCCGTCCTTCCCCTATCTTTGTCTCAAATAAATTCATTTATTTGTGTCAAATAAGTATTAGTTGATCGTATTTAAATAAGAGATTTATCTATCTATGCTAATAAATGGAGAGCCAGTTTTTTTGTTCGGTTATACTGTGAAAACTACTGAACCGATCAGAATAATACTTATACTATAAAATGCAGCGTGTTTCGGAGAAGGTTTTAATATATGATATGTTGGTGATTACTTATCTGAAACCTATTTTTTTTTTTTACTTAAAAATAATGAATTTTTATTGTAACTAAATTTATTCTATTCGATTGTCATTTGTTTAAAATACATTTTTTAATTCTATTAGTTATGTTAATATACTAGGCAGATTTCTTGACTTATGAGACCTGCAATTTCTTTAACTGCAACTTTCAATGCTCATTATGAATCTTTTTTTTTCATATCAATTATTATTCAGTTTTGTAAGAAAGACACAGATATGTTATAATGATTGCACATTGAAAGTTACAATGAATATTAGCTAGAATAATTACATGGATAAAAGGTACATGCCAATTCGATAGAATTGGGAATCTGTGCAAGTTAAAACAATACTCTAATTAAATTTCAAGTCTAGATTTAAAAATGCAATTCTATAAAGCGCCCAGCGGAGCGGGCGAGTAATAGCGAGTGTATAATAAACAAGTCTTATTTGATTTAAATAAACTGTTCTCTCAGTGTAGAAAAATTGTATAGAATGGTCTTGTGTGATAGTTCAAATTTGAGATTTTTTAATTTATTTTCTTGTATTTAAAGGTAATTCATGAAGGCAAGAATTGTTTTGAATACCAAGATGACGTGAGGATATCCAAAGAAAGTGATCAAGAATCTAAGCGCACCGCAGCTATGTTAGCTGAAATGTTGAGGCGCGGCGAAGCAATGGCGTGTCCTACTTGTGATGTTGTTTTAATGAAGAAAATGGGGTGTGACTGGTTGAGGTGCTCAATGTGCAAAACTGAAATATGCTGGGTCACCAAAGGACCACGCTGGGGACCTGGGGTAATTATTAATTCTTTAGTTTTACTTTTTTTTTTATTTAAGGAAGAATTATGATGCGATTTGATACACGGTGAGAAATTTCCATTATTTTTTATTCTGCATGGATTTTAGATATTACAATGGTGCATATTAGTAGTGAACCTTATTGACTCAGAATAAAATTTTACAATGGCCCATAGTAATTTCCGAAACAAATGAAATCAGACATAGTAAATGGTAGAAATTGAAATGTACCATAGTAAAATGAAATATGCAATAATTTAAATTTTCGAATGTACTATAGCAAAAAAAAATGAGAAAACGTCTGTAAAAAATAAAAAATTTTAGAGTAAAAAATGTTTTTAGCAATCAAAAAAAATATCAAACCAAACAAGATTTTTTTTGTTTGCAATAATTTTTAAAAATATTTTTTTAAAATATAGTTTTTTTTTATTTTTTTTTTTTTCATTTTTAACAATGAACGTAGGATTTATTTTGGCAGTTAATTTTATTATGAATAATTATAAACACAATATATAACTTTTAAATTATTTTTTATTATTATTAGAAGTGTCGGTTGCAGGTTAACCATCAAATGTTTGTTTTCATTTTAATTTTTCACGGTAAATTATTAAATATTTTATTATTTATGAATCTTACAAATTTTTATTAACTATTCATGTGTTGATGGATTTATAAACTAATATTTATTTAAAACTTAATGTTTATTGCAATTTTCATAACACCGTTAACCACTACTGATAGCGTCTGTAGACTTATGTTGACAAAACAAAGCAGCACGAAAAAATGAAAGAGCGCGCGTCGCGACTGACGCGCATACGTTTACTATGGGACATTTGAAAATTTCATAGTCACAATTTTAAATTTAAACCGAGTACACGTGACTAAATGTGAAGCTTTTTTATAAATTTTTATTGTCGACTGAGCAACAGAAATTTTACTATGGAACTATAATGAAAAGTTTTAAGCACACTAACAGTTTTTGTTCTGTCAGTTTACGAAAATTTTTTATATATGTTTATGTAACAGTTGCATGGTCAAATTTACTATGGTCCCTAGTAAATATTGATTGGTACAATATGATATTCTTAAATTTTTATGGTAATATTTTGAATTGAGTCATTAAGGTTCAGTCTTATTATGTATGCATAGTAAATTTCTACAGAAATTTCTCACCGTGTACAAGAGAATGATAACTGGGTCAAACATTAATCGTTGTAATGATTATAAAGAATAATGATCATTGCACTGTAAAAAAAGCGGTGTTAAAATGGACTCATTTTAACACCGCTATGTAACACCTGTGTATTAACACCGGTGTAGCGGTGCTCTTTTGCAGTGCTAAAAATCCGGTGTTAAACCGGTGTAATATCGGTGTTAAACCGGTGTAATACCGGTTTAACATCGGATTTTTAACACCGCAAAAGAGCACCGCTACACCGGTGTTAATACACAGGTGTTACATAGCGGTGTTAAAATGAGTCCATTTTAACACCGCTTTTTTTACAGTGTGCGATTATTGTTGTTGTGATCATAATCGCGATTTTTATTATGGTCATCAATACTAATTGTCTTCACATATAAATTCTTCTTTTAAATAAATTTTTCTTTGTTCAAAAATTTTTTAGCTTATAACCCAAGATGACCATACTTATAAAATTATATTTTTGATTAAAGATTTTTCTTTGAGAATCAAATTATTTTTCTCATCACTTTAAATTAGATAATTTTTAAAACATTTTTAGTAAAAAATTTCTCATTAAATTTGGAAAATCCTTAAATATTTAGAGAGAAATTTTACATTTCTTTTCAATTTTAAGAGAAAAAAATTGATAAACAAATTTTTTTAATTATTTTTCAAAATTGAGTGATTTTTCATTTACAAATTATTAAAAATATAAATTTTGGAGTTTTAAATAAAAATTAATAAACTTGAAACTTCTTGCACATAAAATTTATTAAATAAATTCTTTAATTTCCATAAAAATACCGAAATCCATTAATAATTCTCCTCAATTAATGTATTTAAAGTCCATAAATAAATATATCAATTATACTTTTTATTTCAGGGTAACGGTGATACCTCAGGCGGATGTCGATGTGGCCAAAACGGAGTAAAATGCCACCCTTGCTGCAATTACTGTCATTGAGCGATCAATTCATTCTTCCTTAATGATTAAATGATTAATTAACATATAATTCATTACTATTACTATAACTATTAAATTTCTGCTTAAAAGTAATGTTGATCTAATGATGATAGTGTCAGGATGGGACAATGCAATAACAATAAATAGAATAAGTTTTTTTTACAATTATTAATTATTATTACTGAAAACAATACAGTGGAATGATTTTATATTCTTTAAGTTGGTGTTACATTACAATAAATATTTGTTTATAAATTATTATCTTCTTATTTGTATTTTTAAATTTTGAAATCTTATATTACAGGTGGGATCAATAAAAATTTTAATTAGAATTCTAATTAAAAGATTTAAATAATAATTTAACGTTTCTGGTTAAATTTAAACTTGATTGGTAGAAAATGGTTCTGAGATAAAAACTTAACACCTTACGATAATTAAATGTTTACACATTTCTTCTTTAACAGCAATTGTTATCTTACCACGCAAAGAAACAAGTGCGGATTTTCATATTTAATAATGGTAAGGCAGATCAAAAATATAAAAAAAAATTTACCCTGATAGACACCTTAGCTGAAACTTGATGTCAATCTACATCCGCAATTTGAAGCCAATTTAACTGAAAGAGTTGGAAAAGCAAGCGATTTCAATTATTCAGTTAGATTACCTATATGTTGCTCTACAGTTTGACGTCAAGACCTGCTTATGCTATATAAGTATTTCGGTCAAGTTGTGGTAAAATTGACAAAAAATATATAAATACACTGCCGACAGAAAGTTTCCGGATAAGATGAAAATTTATTAAAACAATTATTAAAAGTAAAACAACTCAAGAAGGAAGTCAAAGACACGATCGTACACACTTTGTAAAATAACATAGCATTTTCTTTATAGATCAAGTTAATGTGTTAATGTATCATATTTAAATTAAAAAATAAACAAGAAGCTTGTCCGGAAGTTTTCCGTCGGTAGTGTATATAAATTCAACGATATTACTATTATTTTAAATAATCCATATATTTACTAAAAATCTATTATCATCAATATTATTATTGAAAAAAATTTTTTTTTAAGAATTAGTAAATTTAACCCGTCAGCACTCACGTTATGAGTATTTTGCTCACGCAACAAAATCCGACTTATAGAGCGGCGCTGTAGTGCAAGTGAGAAACTAAAATTCACGTGAGTTCTGACGGGTTAAGACGAAATTTATCCTTATATTGTTACTAGCCGTGAACACCCGATTCACTGGGTCATTTTTAATAATGCAGTTATTTGTTGATATTATTAAATTTTTTGGGAAGTTTTAAAAGTTACGAAAACAATCCAGCATATTTTCGACCGATAAGAATACACTTTGAAGCTTTCTATTTTACTCGGAATTATTCTAGATCATTCTAGAATTTTCTAGAACATTCTCATTCGATCAGAATACAAACGTAGATTTTAGAATTTCGCAGATCATTCTAGAATTTTCTAGAACATTCTCAATTGATGATAATCTAAACGTAGAATTTAAAACTTCTCAGATCATTTTAGAATTTCCCAGAACATTCTCATTTGATCAGAATCTAAACGTAGATTTTAGAACTTTTCAGATCATTCTAGACGTTTCTGGATCATTCTAGAATTTTCTAGAACATTCTCATTCGATCAGAATCTAAACGTAGATTTAAGAAATTCTCATATTATTTTAGGATTTCCCAGATCATTCTAAAATTTTCTAGAACAATTTCGATCAATCAGAACATTGATATACATATAAAAGCTTTCTAGATCATTCCAGAAATTTCTAGAACAATCCAGACTATTTTAGACCAATGATAGTCTCACATTTTTAAAGTTAACATCTTTCAACCCCTGTATCTTTTACACCCTTATAATTATCGACTTGCAACCACCATAGTGCACGATGGGAACCTTGTACCTATTGCCACATATAAACACTATTTGTCTGCGATGCGTTGTTTTGGCTGCAAAGTGAAATATAGGGACACACACCTCCAATTTTATATATATATATATATATATTAGGGTGTGCCAAAAAAAGACGATATTTTTTTTTTTCACTCTTAGCCCAAAATATGATAGGATATGTCTAAACAAAAATTCTGTCAAAAGGCCAGCTCTTAATTTCAATTTTAAGAGCTCCTTCATCGAACTTTAAGTTTTCCCATATAAATAACATGGAAAGTACGGTTTTAAACAGTATTTTACCCTGCAAGCTGTGAAGAAAATTTTTTTTGATAAAATGAATGATTGGACCTTTTTAAGCATTAAATTTCTGAGAAAAAATTTCATTGAGTCATAAATCAATCGTCATTATTTAAGTTTTTACGGATCTTTGAAATTTGAATTTTTTGAAAATTTTACGTTTTTGCATTTAACAGCCAAACTATTGGAGATAGAAAAAAATTAAATGGCAATTTTGTAGTTCGTTTGATGCTCTATAACAAAGTTTTTAACAATTTTTTGTATAATCAATAACAAAAAGCTACAGACCTACAAAGTTTTGTTTTTATTATTTTTCACTTTTTCAATTGAACTATCGATGATATAGAACAACAAATTTAGTATAAATTTTTTAGTATATCAAATTTGCAACAAAATTGTATAGGTGAGATCTTCACTTGAGTTATTTGCCAATCTTTGTACAATTTTTCAATTTTTACGATTGTATTATGTGAGTTGTTTGCAGGCAATGAAAACTTATTCCACACCTTACTAACCTCAAAAAGAACAAGTTTAGCACTTTCGCGGATAATTCGTTTTTCTGTTCTATGTTTGTAGAAAAACAAACATAAAACGTCACGATTCATCGGTAATTTTAAATTATTTAAATTTTTCGATTCGAAGCCAACTAAGTTGATGTATTTTCTTTGATTAGTTTTACTAGACATTGTTTTTTTTTCCAAAAAGTATAATTGTTGTTATTACATAAATAACTCTTAAAAAACCAACCTCAATTGAAGACTAATTAAAACGAAAGACAATAGAATTCACTAATTGGCGTTCTCCCGGGGAAAATTTATCAATTAAGCGGTAAAACAATAAATGCTTAGAGGGCGTTAAATGCGAATTCCTTAGGATAATTTGAATTTAAATTTGAATATTGGCAGCAATAACAACTTCATTTTTATAGAAAACACATAGTTCAATGCAAATATTAATATTTATAGAAACATAAACATAAAATATTGAGAAATTTATTTTTGTGTAATAATTTTTCTGGGTTAAATTGCGATTAATTGATATTGAAAAGGAAACATATTTCTTTAGAGTCTAAATATATAATCAAAACTATAAAAAACTTTTTTATCTGTTTTATTTGCAAAGTAATTATAAATTTATTATCATCATTATTTAATCTAATCGTGTATATTTCATCATAAACCATAATTATAATAATCTAGTCATAGTAAACAACTTGAAGGAGGGTTCTATTTCACAAATTCTTGTTGTAGTTCTTCTGATTCTTACTGGAATTTAGTAAACAATTTTTAATCTAGGAACTGCAGACAGTATATAAAGTTTACCAAGCATAAATTTGTAAAAATTGAATGTACTTTATATTTATTATTAATTTTTATTAATATATAAAAGATATAGATGAAAAATCATAAAAATAGAATTTGTTGAGCCTGTAACTTTTAACCATCAATAATACGAAAAATCTCACCTATACAATTTTGTTGCAAATTTGATATACTAAAAATTTATACTAAATTTTTTTGTTCTATATCATCGATAGTTCAATTGAAAAAAGTGAAAAATAATAAAAAACAAAACTTTGTAGGTCTGTAGCTTTTTGTTATTGATTATACAAAAAATTGTTAAAAACTTTGTTATAGAGCATCAAACGAACTACAAAATTGCCATTTAATTTTTTTTTCTATCTCCAATAGTTTGGCTGTTAAATGCAAAAAACGTAAAATTTTCAAAAAATTCAAATTTCAAAGATCCGTAAAAACTTAAATAATGACGATTGATTTATGACTCAATGAAATTTTTCTCAGAAATTTAATGCTTAAAAGGTCCAATCATTCATTTTATCAAAAAAATTTTCTTCACAGCCTGCAGGGTAAAATACTGTTTAAAACCGTACTTTCCATGTTATTTATATGGGAAAACTTAAAGTTCGATGAAGGAGCTCTTAAAATTGAAATTAAGAGCTGGCCTTTTGACAGAATTTTTGTTTAGACATATCCTATCATATTTTGGGCTAAGAGTGAAAAAAAAAAATATCGTCTTTTTTTGGCACACCCTAATATATATATATATATATATATATATATATATGCTATATATATATATATATATATATATATATATATATATATATATATATATTAGAGGTGTGCCAAAATGTAACTTCCGTGGAGAACCTTTTAAAATTGGAATTTTGAGTTTCGCTTTTAACAGGGGCTGCGTTTGGGCATTTCCTGAGATATTTTGGTGTGAGACGATGTATTTGATTTTCATAGAATTTTTTAACAGAAGCTTAGTTTGGGCATTTCCGGTGAAAATTCAAAATTTGATCAGAAGTACCCAATTAAATCTCCTGTTAAAAAATTATATGAAAATCAAATACATCGTCTCACACCAAAATATCTCAGGAAATGCTCAAACGCAGCCCCTGTTAAAAACGGAACCCACAGCACACTTTATATATATATATATATATATATATATATATATATATATATATATATATATATATATATATTTTTGCTGGAATTTCAAAATTTCAAAATTTGGCCGAACAAAACTCCTGTTGAAAAATTCTATAAAAATCAAATAACTCCTTAACGCTCAAAATATGTCAGGAAATGCCCAAACACAACTCCTATTAAAAGCAGAACTCTAAATTCCAATTTTAAGAGGTCTATCAAGGAAGTTACATTTTGGCATACACTATATTATTATTAACTAATATCCAGCTTGAGTCATTATTTGTCTATTTCTACTTTGAATTATTTATTATTTTTAACATGTTCTTTTAACTATTAATTTTTACTTAGGTTACATGGTTTAAAAGTTATTCAAAATTCTTTACTTATTGTTGTAAAATATTATTTTCAAACTTGAATTACCTTTTTGTTAGGTGTCTAGACAGTAAAAAAAGTAATGTTTTTATAATAACGAAAATTTCCCAATCTAGACTCTGATGTCACAATGCATTCAAGAATACCTTTGAAAATTTCACTGTTAATACATCCTAAATATTTCTTTACATTAAGTTACAACATTTAAAATCTTAAGCGCATCGGGGCCTCAGACTAACTACCTAAGTAAGGAAGTATACTAAAAAGTAAGAACTTTACCCAGTCAAAAATATGAAGCACAGAATTTAATCAACAAGTTTTTATGTTAATTATTATTCAATTACATTGTTTTCAAAATATCATTAACAAATCGTTACTTTCACTATCAACAAAAATGAAATGCTCTTAAAAATATTAAAAAGTAATATTACTCTAGTACTTTTCAAATGATTAATTTTTGTTTAATTTAAAATTAAAGTGCCCATTTCGTGTTTATATTTTATAGAAATTATCCTTTTAAATAACGATTTAAATAAAAAATCATCGAGTTATTTTTTTTAATAATCTCTCAACTGGGGCTTTGACCCGACTTAAATACTATGTAATTCTAAATTTTTAAAGATCGAAAGATAAAATGAATTAGTATAATATAGCAAGAATTGCTTTTTTTCAAACTTTTGATATATATTTAAAAAAATATAACAATTGTTACTATTTTACTTAAGATCATAAATAACAACATTTACACAAAACAATTTAGACATATTACGTTAAATTAATATTTTTATATTTATATTTAAATTAACATTCAAGCATTCAATTGAAAAGCCGCTACCACTGGGAAATGATCTAAAAGAAAAATTAAAATTACAAGCAAAAAGTTTCTAGGCTTTCAATAATTGAATTACAAATCCAAGAAACGGAATTATACATACCAGAAGGAACAAAAGGGTGCGGACAGCCCACTACACTAAACATATTGAACCATTCTTGCGGAATGGGGCCGTAGACGCCGAGGCACACCAAATTGGAGGACGAATAAAATATATAATCGATCATCGCCTTGAATCCGTATGTGTAGTTAGTATACGGCATAATCTGCGGACTGCAGGCTGATGATAGTTTTAGCGGGTGGGTAATCCCGCCGTAACATTCCCTTCCCAATATGTTCGAAATCGCATTGAAATAATTAAAACCGTGAAGCTCCGGATGATTTAGCGGCAGCTGTCCCGTTGATAGGAACTGGAATACGCCTGAAAACATATTTAATGTGAATAATTAAACATAAAAATTGATACACTGTCAAAAAAAATCGGAGTGAGTCCATACGGTGTACGGTGTTGAAAATTCCGGTGTTAAATTCAACACCGAAATCGGTATAACAGTAACACAGTTCGCGTTGTAAATATTTTTTTCGGTGTTAACTCGGTGTTATAAATTTTCCGTTTGATAATTAAAAATAAATAATCAAAAAAAGTTAACATTTACTTTAGAAAGTTTAAAATAATAAAATATTAAGTAGATAAAAATTTTAGAACATCATATAAATAATCGGAAATTTCAAAATAGTGCATTTTAGTAATTATTTCATAACTTTTAAGTATTTTTTTTAAGATTTTCGGAATACTTCTAAGATAATTTTAGAATCAATACAATTTATTTAAAGCAATTTAGTTAAAATTTTGTCCTTAAATCTTATGGAGAACCTTTTTTGAATAATCTTAAAACATTTTTTTAACTATTTGAGAACATATTTTGAATACTTTTGAGACATTTTTTGGATATTTTTGAGACAATTTTGGAACATTTCTTGGACAGTTTTAGAGTGTTTTTACAACAAATTTGAAACATTTTTAGAACAATTTTACGATAATTTTTAACGTTTTTTAAATGATTTTCATAGAGATAATTTATTTTTACACAGCTGTAGATTTGTCCCGAAATTAATGAATGAAAAATTTTTTGGACAATTTTAAGACGTTTTTGGAACAATTTAAGAATTTACGAATTACCCATTTACGGTGAAATTCGAAGAATTTTCTTTTATAGTGATAATATAATGCTATTGTGTAAGCTATGGGAGACTATGTGTTACATTATGAGTTTATGTGCAAATGAAATATCTGATAAAAAAAAAAAACAAAGTTATCAAATTATTAATTTATCATGTTTAAAACATCCATTATATTATGAGAAAAATCATGGTTACGATAAAAATAATTATTATATAGTTCCTAAACATTTAATATTGTAAATATTATTTAACTTGTTGTATAACATTCATTAAATCGATTTCTGCGTAATTTTATAAATTGAAAATTCTTAAATAAATGTTACTTGTCTCATTTTGATAAATATTAAATATTAATTGTGTTTTATGGATCATGTAATATTCACACTCCGATACGGTGTAAATTTATTCTACTGTTACACCGGTTTAACACCGTATTTTTAATACCGCAATAGAGCACCGCTACACCGGTGGTAATACATAGGTGTTACATAACGGTGTTAAAATGAGTCCATTTTAACACTGCTTTTTTTACAGTGTATCAATAATAATTGACCAAACTTAGAGACTTACCAGAATTCGTCAGTGAATTGAAATCACCGCAGAGCAGCACCTTGATGTCGTAAAATTGGAGGATTTTGTCAGGCCGACTAAAAGAACTTCTCAAGCTCTCTACCATGGAGATGATTTCCCTGATCATCATCATGGATTGCATAATCTTTACGTCTGGAAACTTTGGGTCCCAATGTAAGTGAGTGTTTGCCACTATGACCAACTGCTCGACATCACTTGGATGAACTGGAGGCCCATGAGTCCAGGCAGCTGCCGTAGTTTTTAATACAGCCAGTAATCCAATATTGTCGCGATTGCAGACACGATTAAGCATGTCCTTAGAATATGCAGTATTTTGCATCGCCAGGTCCCTGTACGATATCATCTTCGTATCAACGACAGAAAATCTGAAATTGATAACTATTATTTTAGACAATGGAATGATCGATTCAACTGCACTAAGAAAAAAATTATCTTTTGAAAAAAACAAGCCATGTTGGAATTAAAAATTAATTTGTTGAAAATTTTCAAGAATTTTATTTCTTAGCGAAATAAATTAAAATTTTTCTCAGAGTAACTTTCTTGTTGAAAAAATGTTTTCTAAATTTGGGAAAAAGAGATTTTTTATGAAAATTTGAAAGTTGTCTATCTTTCACAAAAATGCTCATTTTTTTGAAAAGAAATTGTTTCTTTTAGCGTATGATGTTGAGTATAAATTTTGCACAAATAAAAAAGTTAGCTCGACGCAAAAAAAATTTTTAGTCAAGAAAATTACTTTGACGATTCTGATGGTCTCGAGTTGAAAAATTCTTGAGCTAAGAAATTTTCATTGATTTGAGTAAATTTTACTTGTCTCATAAATTTTTCTACTCCATCTAAGATCATCAATTTCTTCAAAATTATTTTCTTGATTCAATAATTTTACTAATAAATCAAGTTTATTTTTTTGGTGTAAATATTCAACACTTACTTTTGCGCTTTCCAAAAAATAGCACATCCATCGACGAGCCGTTTTTTTGGATCCGACATCGTCGATACTCGTGACTTCGGAATGAAGCAACCACTGTATCCTTTAATTTGAAGATTGGGAAAGAACCAATCGGTATACTGTTCCATCTCGACTTCCTGAAGACTTATTACGTCGCACATGTATTTATATATTTCTGACAACACGTTCTTTCCCCGGACTTGCCAATCTAGGTACTCCGGTTGACAATATCCGTACATGCTCGGATTAGCATAGGAGCTACTTAAAACATTATATGTCATTACCGTGAAGACACACGAAGGTCGCGATACTTGCAATGATACCGTATTGACCCATGGCCGGGGCGGAGGTGGAGAAGATGCAACTGCAAATTATAAATTCATTATGTCATTTTAGATATAATTAGAAAAATAAAATTTCTGTTAATACATTCACCACAGCCTAATACCCTTAAGTTAATACAATTTTACAGAGTTCATTCAATTTAAATTTTACTATATTTTATAGCACTATTAATCATTATAAAGTAAAGGGCTCAATAATTAAGCGTAACCCAGTTTCTGACCTTTTCAGCTTTAATCGAAATTTCAAAAAAATTTTCGTCTTAAATAATGAAATAAATAAGAAATATCAAGTTTTCTAATGACTTTTTCAATTTATCAATCAGAACATTATCATCCATATTTGAAATTGTAATAATAAATTATCAGGGATGGAAAAAATTAACAGTCCCATATTGCACAGACGTAATTTACCGACAAGTTCATAAAACATAACGAAATCGTTTGATTTTTTATTTATAATAAAATGAGATAAAAGTACATAAGTAAAATATACTTGACTATCGTAACGAGGTGGCATAATTGAGCTAAAACCTCTATATATTCAGTCTAATAACAGTTTTTCAATTTATCATTAACTGTTGCTCTTAAAAGGTTAAAAATTAGGCCCTTTACTTTATTTCTTTATTAAATGTATTCTATATTTAATTTTTTTATTTCCTCAAACATCTTATTACAATTTGATCAAAAAAAGATAATATTTCAAACTAAAAAAAAAATTATACTTAATTCTAAATCAAAAGGAAAATTAAAAAAAAAAAATGAACAATGATGCAATGAGAAATTGATTAAAATTGAAAATTTTCAACAATTTTATTTTTTAGCTGAATAAATAAAAATTTTTCTTAAACTAACTTGAGTTGAATAAAAATTCTTAAGTTGTTTATCAAAAATTATTTTTTTCCAAATTAAATAAATTTTTTTTCAACAAGAAAGTTAAGGTAAGAAAAATTTTGATTTTTTCAGATAAGAAATAAAATTATCAACAAACTAATTTCTTATTACAATATTATTGCTCATTTTTTTCAAAAGAAATTTTTCCTCTCAGCGTAATAAAAAAAACTTTAATGTGGACCAGCGATGACCACGTGGAAAAATTCGAAGGTCGACAAAAATTATTTCTCTTTTAGCAACGAATTCAAGAATCACTTCACTGAAATTTTTTAGAATTAAGAATAAAATTTTTCTATACACTTGAAATATGACATATTACTTACCACTTTTTGCCACTTGCTCATTAAACTTGATTCTTTTTATATCTTCTTCAGTCTGAAGTACGTAGAAACAAGTTGCTGCAGATACAACATGGTAGTAAGCTTGTATTTGTATCATTTTAAGTAAACTTTGAAACTTAGGTTAAGAACTTTAAACTTGAAGCACAACCGATCACTTAAAGAATAAAACTTGAAATGACTAAGATACGAAATGGAGCAGAGCATAAATCCTTCTTTCCCTCACCCTTAAGAAATTAAAAAGTAATTTTTGAAAAACTATATTCAAGACTATAGTGAGTAGTATTCCCTTTCGCCGTAGGTCAGATCCTAAATAACGTGCTAATATATTCCAGGTAGTCAGTTAGCTGTCCGCTTCATTTCAAAATAATGTAATGGTCATTTCAATTACCATTAGAGATTTTTGTCAATAATATATAATATGTATAGTACATATATAGGGTCGGTAAATAGTAAATGAGTAAGGAGGATAACAAAAAAGTTTGGAAAATCCAAATGAGCATGCCTTAAGCGCTCATATCATACATAAATTATTTAGATCATAACAAAAATTATTCGTTTTTAATTTGAATTTTCCGGCGAGTAATATTATCCCCTCTGTAGGTCGAACTAAAGAAAAATTTTAACAGATGATAAAACAGTTAGTAATTATACCATCATGTATGTATAGTTTCTGCTTGTTTATAGTTATTTCAATTCTGTATATGAAAAACAATATAAATGGCTGCCGAAATCGCAGAAAAAGTCACTGAACTGACAATCGAAAAAAATTAACTGTATCGAAACGGAATTATTTTGACACGCAATTTTCACAAGGGTTTTGATAAACTTCCTCAGGAATAAAACAAAAAAAAATTAAATCGTGAAAGTGATTTTTGACAAAGTTGCGGTGTTATCAAGCCCATAGCTCCCGTGAATACCACGCTCTTATCCATTTAACTCATCAGAAAAACGAGTTTTTTCTGAGAAATCTTATTTAATCGATAAAAAAATCTTTTTAACGTGTTCTCTAGCTACTATTATTTATTTCAATACGCTTTTTATCCATAATTTTTTTCGTTTAAATTATGAAAATCACGTTTTAATCGAAATCACGATTTTTAGGCAAGAGTAGAGCATACCTGCGCGCTTCGCGCTTAAGGCATGCAAAAGGACAGCTTATTTTCCTCAAGCCTGGAGACTGCCTGCATAAAAAGTACAATTTATAATTACAGTGTAAGTACTTATTGCGATAAAGATTTTGTAATTACGAGAAAAATTTTTTAAAATTATAACTCAATTTCATAATTTATATTTTTATTCAGATGCTGAAAAATGATATTCATCCAAGCAATATAATTTAAAGTAGGTGACCCTCCTGTAAATAAAAAAAAATCGGTTTTATTTTTTTTTGCATTTTCTCAATCGGTATATATAATATACTTTCTATATTTTATATGTAATATACTTTCAAGAATCACCGCCAAAAATTAATTTTCGTAATTTAACATCGTAAAATTCGTGAAAGTTTGTGCGCGCTTCCACACTGAAAAAAATAATCGGTAGAGGTTACCGATTGTTTTTTTCGGTAGAGGTTACCGATTTTTTTTCGGTAGCAGCTACCGATTTCCGATCAGTAGCCTCTACCGATTTTAATCGGTTGCCTCTACCAAAAAATCGGTAACCTCTACCGAAAAATCGGTAACCTCTACTGATTTACATTTACCGAAGAAATAGTTTTTTGGGCCTATAACTAAAGTATAAATGACATGTCATCATGATTTTCATGTGACAGCAACATGATTTTCATGTGGTAGTAACATAATTTTCACGTGACAGGCAATCTTTTATTTATAAATTGATGTAAAGTTTTCATTGCTGTTGCTTTTTGTTGTTATTGTAACCACTTTGGCAACGATTACCATCATGGGAACGGTTAGATATTATTAATTAAAATTTGTAAAAATATTGATTGATGAAATTTTTAATGATAAACATTTTGTCAGAAGCGTACTCAAATGAAAGGTCTCGATGAGAGTAATATCAGGATGAGCTTATATCTTAAGAAATATCAATAATTAGGAAATGACGTTGTATTTTGTCCACTGATGATATTTTTAATGATGTAAGCTCGTCCTGGTGTTACACTTATCAAGATCTTTCATTTGAATACCCACACGAATTTTTTATATATTTTACAAATATCAAAAATATCATATATATAAAATGTATGAAAAGGGGAAATGGTAATAAAATTAATTAGTCACAAAATAATAGGTGTTATTATTGACAATTCTACTAGTTACTATTAATAATGGTATCGATTACTATTGAAAATGATAATTGTAATTATTAAAAATTATAACTGCTATAATCGAAGATGGTAACTGTAACCATCTCAGATTGTAAAAATTCTAAAAGAAAAAATGATATAAATTTATTTAATTTAATTCTTTATTTGTATCCATATTTCAGTTATGAACATTTTTTCCTTTAAAATATTAAAACAAATAATAACACAATCGTTTAAATCCATATATGATAAAAATTTCTAAATATTAGAGCTGTTATTGATTATTTTGAATGATTGACTATGATTATCAAAATAGCAATCATCCAAGATTTGGGTTACTAAAAAAGTCTTATTATTATCAATTATTAATATTTTTTCACAAGATAAAATAATGAAACATCATTTAATAGTTCCATTATAATTGAATTAATTATAATCCTATCATCTATATTATTAAGAGAATATCATTAAGATAAAATACTCTATCTCTAGATTCATAATTAATAAATGAACGTATATCTTGTGAATTATTGACATTTTTATAGACATAAGCTCACTCCGACATTATACTCATCGAGACCTTTCATTTGAGTACCCACATCAATTTTTCATATATTTATATATATGTTAGGGTGGCCCAAAAAAACCGACTATTTTTTTTTTCTTAGTCTCGAGTGAAAAAATGTTAGTTTTTGATGTTTTAAGAGCCCTCACCAAAGGACAGCTCAAAAAAAAATTTTTAAGAGGTCACTCCAAATTTTTTAAAATTTCAAAAATCGTCAAAAATTGAATTTTTTTTTTCTCGTTACGGTATAATTTTATAGACAAAAAAAATAAGTTAATTATAAAATAAGTTGGTATTTTGATTATCAAAATACCAAGTATTATGATTATCAAAATACTTTTTTCTCAGTGTACCGATTACCAATCAGTAGCCTCCACCGATTTTTTTTCAGTGCAGTACTTTATATGGGTGATTCTCTGTAAGGATGTTTTTCGCTGTCCCAGGCATTTTTTTATTGGAAAAATTGTTATTTTGTTACTAAAACAAATTTGTTACGAAAGTAAAAAAACATTTCTATTTGGAGCATTGAAAACTAAAATGAAATAAATTTTGGTTTTTTTGCTATAAATTCGCAAACCACCGAAATAACAGTCCCATTCCCGAAATTAAAATTTTAAGATTAAATTTTAAGTTATTAGTTCATAATACATAATTTGGTTCATAATGTTTATAAACTTAATTATTTAACTAACAATCTTCTTCAATAAAAAGTACCGAAAATTATTTTGTTTCATTAAATTCATTAAACCAAAGTTTGTCCCAGGCATTTTAAGAACAGTCCCCTGCCAGAAGTTCAAAGCCAAAAAAAAATCCAGCGTGTTATTTTACCTTTTGTAAGGTTTATGAGGACCTTACTAGCCTTGAGTTAATAACCATAGGGCTGTTAACGCTTTATCGCCATTTTATTGAGTGTCAAAGCACAGTTTGTGCTGAAAATATGTGTCTGGGCCACTTCAAAACTCAGTCCCCTGGCAACTATTTTTATTTATAATTTATTTATAAAATTGGATCCATAAGTCTTAATATTATTCTAATTAATGTAAACATTCATTGAGAACTTGAAAAGTTGAATGTATTGAAATAGTTTGCTTGATTTTTCTCAATTTGATAAAAAAAAAAACTCTGGCAAACAGTCCCCTGTCATGATATATGGCAAAAGACATACAAATATCGAAAAACAAAAATTAATTTGGCTGTTTATTTATTAACATTAAGCTGATAGTTTTGTAGCCCTTGTTAATTTTTAACTTCCCGCTAAGAAAATCGAGGTGTTATTGGTTTTACCCCGTTTTGAAAAAATCGAGTTTTCATCAGATCTCGACGTTTGAAGGGCACAGCAAGCTTCCCTGACTATCCCCGCCAGGGTGTCACTATGTCTTTATGTATGAATGCATGTATGTATGTATGTATGTATGTATGTATGTATGTATGTATGTATGTATGTATGTATGTTTTGTTTTATTTATCTTAGGGGGGGGAATCTTTCTTACGGATTCCAGGCATAGTTGTTTGGCCTGGATATGTGGCGACTCGACGCAGTGTCATACTAAAACTCGACCCTAACGCCCCTACCCACTAAACCCTAAACCCCTTTTCTTCTTTCCTCTAATCCCTCATGGAAACCGCCGTCAGGCATTACTTCGTGAGGGGAGGATCCAGCTACCGCTATTCCTTCTGGTGGCTAAGGTGTTATTTTTCCTTCCTTCTAGTTTCTGTCATTTGCTCTTTTTCTTTCAATGGAACGCAGCTCTGTAAGCACTTCTGTGGCAAAAGTGCTTGTAGCGTTCCAAGCAGTTTGATTCGACAACATTGCATCTACTATTGTCTCTGGTTGGATTCTCCAGTTCAGGATCCTCTCTAACTCCTCACGCTGAGGATCGAAACGTGGACACACAAAGAAAACGTGCCTTGCGTCCTCAATAACCCCTGGACAAGACGGGCACTCCGGAGAATCGTCGTGCTTAAAGCGGTGCAGATACTCTCGAAAGCACCCATGTCCTGACAACATCTGCGTTAGGTAATAGTTGACTTCACCATGGTTTCGGCTCAGCCAAACGTCGATCTTTGGTATGAGGCGGTGTGTCCATCTTCCTTTTGCTGCGGCGTCCCACTCAAGTTGCCATCGCGAGATGCTGTGCTGCCGTTCTTCTGTTCTTAGTTCTTCAGCGCTCAGTGTAGTTGACCTCTTTCGATGGTAAAGGGCCCGTCTTTCTTTAGCTAAGACTCTAAGCGGCAGAGTTCCAGAAATGACGCACACTGCTTCCTCTGATATTGTTCGGAAGGCGCTGGCTACTCTTAGCGCGCTCAGTCGGTAAACCGGACATGCTTTCCTCCATGATTCTTGGGTCTCAAGTGCGTCCCATCAAATGGATATCCCATACGTGAGGACCGATGTAACTACTGATGATAGCAATAACCTCCTTGTCTGCTTCGGGCCACCGATGTTGGGCATCAATCGTACTAGGTTAGCCACTACTGCTGATGCTTTGGCGGTCACGTGTTCAACTTGTTGTTTGAAGTTAAGTCGGGAATCGAGCATCACTCCCAGATATCGAATGAATGGTTGGGATGTGATTTCTTGGTCTCCGACGTTTAAATTGATCGTTTCCACCACTTTTCTGCTAGTGATAAGTACAGCCTCGGTCTTCTGTTTAGCCAGTTGTAGGTTTACTGTGTCCATCCACTGGTTAATTCGCTCAAAGGTGATCGTGAACATATGATTTATCTCATCAATATGCTTGGCGACGATTACTACGGCTACGTCGTCCGCGTACGCTACCAGTTTGACATTTCTTGGTAGTTTCAGTCTCAGCAATCCGTTGTACATGATATTCCAGAGAAGTGGACCGAGAACAGAACCCTGCGGGACGCCTCCAGTAACATCATACTCCTTTGGACCATTCTTCGTGTCATATCTAAGGACTCTATTCATGAAGTAGCTAGCGACTATCCTTCGTAGATATCCTGGTACGTTCATCTCTTGAAGAGCTTGCATGATGCGATCCCAGTTGGCGGAGTTGAAGGCATTTTTGATGTCTAGGGTTGCCACCAGACAATATTTCTTCGTTCCACCCTTCCATCTGGTACCGGCGATTGCGTCTTTGGCTATACCGACAACCAGGTTGATTGCGTCCAGGGTTGATCGTCCTTTTCGAAATCCGTACTGATTGTCTGCTAATAGTGGATCGACAACTGCTTCTATCCTTTGGTGGATTATACGTTCGAGTATCTTACCGGCTGTATCCAACATGCAGAGTGGACGATAAGATGACGGTTCTTCCGGTGGCCTTTCCTTTAGGAAGTAGTACCAGCCGTTGTTGTTTCCACTTCCGAGGAAAAATCCCTTCCTTCAAGCAGATGTTGTAGACATCGAGGAATAACGCTGGCGCTGCTTTAATAGATGTTTTCAAGGCAATATTAGGGATTCCGTCCAATCCCGGCGCTTTATTATTCCCGACGCGGTTACAAGCTTCCATCAGTTCTTCTTTCGTCACAGGTGGGATATCATTCAGTTCGTCTTGTGTCAACAGGTAGTTGAAAACGCGCTGTCGTGGAAACAGTGCAGTCACGATCTTCTGTAGGAGTTGAGGACACGTAGGGAGACGGCATTGGCTGGTATTTCAAGTTTGCCATGACTACCTTGTAAGGTCTGCCCCACAAGTCTTTGTCCACCTCGTTGATTAGCTCTTTCCAGCAGTTCTTCTTGCTATCCTTGATGGCTTTGTTTAAGTCTCGACGAGCTTTCTTGTATTCTGCGACTAGTTCCGCTGAGTCAGGCCGCCGATAACCACGCTGAGATATTCTTCTTTTCTTGAGACACTCTTTCCGTAGGAAGCTGATGTGTTCGTTCCACCAGTGCACCGAAGGTCTTTGGTTCATGCCCCGTTTACGAGGCATGCAGGTGTCGCAAGCCTGGGTCACTCTCTTCATCAAGTCCTTGGTCATTTCTTCTGCAGATCCAGTAGTAAGCGGTTCACTATTTAGGGCAGCTACTAGAGCACCTGGGTCAAAGGATTTCACCTTCCACCCAACGATGTCAAGTTTCTTAGCCGGTCTTCTAGGATTCTGGTCCTTTGATACTTCCCAGAGAATCGCATTGTGATCGCTGGCCGTGTAGATCTCCATCACCTTCCAGTCGTAGTTTCCTCTGATGAGGCTGCTGCTGACAAAAGTAAGATCCACAATAGAACTTGCGTCTCCTTTAGTGTACGTCGGCGCATCGCCGCTGTTTAACAATACTACATCTAACGTAGAAAAAGCTTCCAGTAGTTCTTTACCTCGAGCGTTGGTGTGTTTGCTGCCCCATTCCACTGCCCAGGCGTTGAAGTCTCCAGCTATTGCCACTGGGTAGTACTGCTTCGCGTCCTCCGTCAGTCGATCCAGAAAGTCCATGAATTCAACAATAGTGAGGCTAGGTGGTGTGTAGCAGCTGTAAAAGCGGATGCCATCTACCGATGCTGCTACAAAGCCGGCGCTGCCATTGTTAACGACACTCTGGAAGGGGAGCTTGCGACAGGACCATATGACAGCTTTTTTGGTGCAGTCAGTTTCCCATGGTTGGCCGCCGAGGTGTTTATACGGTTCCGATATAAGCACAAGGTCAAGCTTCTGTTCACGTACTGTCTGCATGAGCAAATCATGTGCCGCTTCACAGTGATTGATGTTTAGCTGCAGTATTCTCATTTTCGTTTATCAGTTATCTTCTTGAGTGCCTCTTGGTATACTGGGCATCTGCTTGTGCCGGCATGATGGGCGTTATTCTCTGTACCGGATTGATCCGCACACAGTGCGCATTTAGCAGGCTTATTACATTCGGCGATTTTGTGTCCCTCTTCTCCACATTTAATGCAAAGTTTGGAGCGGTCGACTTTACTTGTGCACTGAACCGCACGGTGTCCAAAATGCCAGCATTTATAACATCGGACTGGTCTTAGTACTGTTCTAATACGACAATTGGTCCAGCCGATCCTAATCTTACCGTGTTCTCCTACCACTTTCTGCGCTACCGTTGCTGCCAGAGTCACCGACGCAATTTGTGTTCTGCTACGTAAGACCTTACGAATTTTAATGGCCTCTACTGTTATACCACAATCGTTTCCAGCTGCCTCTTGTAAAGCTGTTAGAATGTCATCTTTAGTTGTAGTATCATCAATATCGCGAATTTCCAGGTCTTCTTCAGGTCCTGTACTAATGACATTTGCGTCCTCCTTAAGTATTCCCGCGATAGTCTTCTGCAGGTCTTTACCTCTATCACTACTGCCTTTCGACAGCGTGATGAGAATGTTCCCTGTCGCGGTCCTGCGTATCTTCTCGACTGTGTTGCGGACCTGATCTGGGCGAACGTCCGCCTTGATCCGTGTAAGTATTTCAGAATACTTATCTTTGTTCGCTGGACGGATAATAAGTGCCTCCGGTCTCGTTGCTGTTCTTCTTGGCTTCTGGTTCGGCTTCGGTGGAGGCACCAGAGGTTTTCTGGGAGCAGTTTCTTGCGCTCCTTCTTCTTGTCCTTTCTGGACTGCACCTTTTCCCAGCCTGGCTTCTTGTTCTGTTCACAAGAGTTTTGTGGAAGATCCTTAACCACTTCCTGCTTCTTGATGGGATGACCAGGTCCAACGTCTTTCAGCTTCTTGGGAGTATGAAAAGCTCCGCCTTCGGGAGAACGAATTTTTCTTTTCAACTTCCTCAGGATGCGGCCGTCTTGGTCAAAGGATTCAGTCTCTGCCGTTGTGATAGTTTCACTTTCTTCTTCAGCGACTGATTCTCCGTCACCTTCGGCTCCAGTGTCCATCGCTTCTTCAACAACCACTTGACTGTTTCTCTCCGATGTAGCACAAGGGGTGCGGTGTAATGATGAGCGCCATTCTTCGTCCAGTTTCTTGAATCTTCCAAGAGCATTGACTACACCGGTTGTCTTGGTCTTTATCTCCTTGTGGATATTGACCTTAGTTTGGACAAACTCTTGCAGCTCAATGGTCAGCTTCTCAAGGCGCTCCAACGCTTGCGTTCTCTTCATGTCAGCGCTTGCTTCAATCGCTGCTTGTTGAGCATGAAGCCCGTTTCTATTCATGTTTGTTTCCTGTAACGTACTCATACTTTTTTGATTTACCAGCGCATCGTACGGAGTGGAGCGGGTTGCCATAACTAGGAACGGGTGTACCCTCGGAGATAGTACTCCTACCCCAGTTCCCTGAGGCCTAGCCGACACTTAGCCAGTCCCAGAATACACGGACGGACTAGACTCGCTCGGAGCGGTGAAGATTCCGATCTCTAACACTCACTGCGTACTTCCTGATCAAGGCCCGAAGTGGCTGGCTCCTGATCCACTGCTGCAACTTTCACCTCGGCAGAGCAAGCTCACATCAGCCGTGGCCTGCATCGTCGGAAACTACGATACAGGTTCCGGACACTCCCAGTGAGTTACAGCAGGAACCAATCGTCTTGCTAGGTCAGTTAGTGTGACCAACCCATTAAAGGGGAGTTTTGTCCACGGGAGCTTATTTTGTTTGGTTATTTTGCTTGGCTCCTACCCGCTGTACCTCATCAACTAAGAGATTAAGTGTCATCCAAGGACAGCGAGCGTTCTCCCATCCGCTCGGGGAGACGCGCCCGGTAGCAGTATCTCTTCTGCCCCGAGTGTATGTATGTATGTATGTATGCATGTATTTTACCTCTATAAAAAAAAAAAAAAAAAAAAAAAAACATACATACATGCATACATGCATTTTTTTTTTTTTTTTTTTTTTTTTTATAAAGGAGGTAAAATACATTTACGTATGCCAGGACTTAGTGTTGGTGCCAGGACTAGGTGTTTGCCTGGGTATGTCGGACTCAGAAGTCAATATTATTTTGCAACAGTACCGACTAAACATCCTCCTCTCTCCTTTCCCCATAGATGTTACAGGGAAGACTGGATTGGGACCGCGTTAGCATTACTTCAATCCAGTCCATGTTGTGTCTTACAACACCTACTTCTTGTTACTACTGGTTTCTAATCCCTTTCTGCGATTTTTTTCTTTTAAAAGGCGCTGCGCGTAGGCTGCGACAGCTGACCAGTTTTCTTCTTTTTTGATCATGCAGGTTACCAAGCTGTCGGGGGAGAGCGTTGTGCCTATTGTTTCTTCGGTGCTGATTCTGTCGTCCTTTCATCGATCACACTCGAAAAACGTGTGCTCGGCGTTGTCAATTTTGTCTGGGCAGTATTTGCACATTGGTGTGCTGTGCAAACCCATCTTAAAAAGATAGGCATTGAACTGCCCATGTCCCGTCAATAGCTGGGTCAGGAAGGAGTCCGTGTCCCCGTGCTTTCGAGAAAGCCAGACGTTGATGTTTGCGATCAGGTGCACTGTCCATCTGCCCGTTTCTCCCGATGTCCATCAGTCCTGCCACTCTTGCTGCGTTTCCGCCTTTATCCTCGTTCTTGCGTCCTTCATGTTTTTGTCACTATCTTTAGCATCATAGAGTTTAGCTCTCTCGAACGCTAATAGATCGATGGGCGCGGCTCCCGCAATGACCAATACAGCCGTTTCGGAAACTGTGCGGTAGGCGCAGGCAACCCTGAGAGCTCCTCGCCGCTGTTCTGCTGCTATCTTTCGCCGGTAGGTCTTCTGCTTTAATATGTCTGCCCATATCTCCGCTCTATAAAGCAGTACCGAGTGGACTGCTTCTAGAAGAACTCTTCTCTTTTTTGTTCTTGGTCCCAAGGTGTTGGTCATAATTCGTGCTAGGCTAGACACCGTCTTGCTGGCTTTCTTGCATGCACTGTCGAGGTGTTCGCGGAAAGATAGTTTCTCGTCTATCATCACCCCTAGATAGCGTAGGGCCCTTGTTGACGTCAGTGTTGTTCCTCCCATGTTCACAGCGTGTAACGGAGTGATCGTTACCCGGTATATTCCCCTATTTCGGTACTCAGTTATTTATCGACAGGTCACAGTGCGCTGTGATCTAAAGCTCGTTTGGAGCTAGTAAGAAAGGCCCCAAGGTGGAGAAGCCGGCGTAGTGATAATGGGGAGAGCAGAGGAAGCAAGAAAGGAAGAACAAAATTTGGTAAGACTCATTGTGACTGAGTGGCTCGACTGGACGACACACAAATTTTTCTAAAACATCCAGCTAAGATAATTATTTTTATTCTGGTTGTTCAACGTGGAACGAAGCGATAACATTTTGTTAATTTAATGCTTGCTAGGCCGAATGCCAGCTTGGTTAGATTAACTTTAACTTGTGATAATTTTTAATGCTGATTTTCGGTTATAGGCGTTATAAATATCCAGAGAGTGAGTGATGATGACCAGAGTTTTGCCGCTAAATCGAGACTACCTCACCAAGGGAGAATTCACATCAGTACCCGAAGACGAGGAGTTGCAGCTCACCGAGTGCAAATAAAATTATAAAAACTCCAGGTACAAATAACGAGTTAATTATCTCTCGGGTCTGCGGCGTCAGCCAGGCAACATGTCGGCTGAAGGTCACCGCCATTTCGTGCTCGGTCACAATCGTTAATTTGTTTAAGTATCAATATTAAGTATTAAATTTAGAATCAAATTATAAAACAATTAATTAATAATACTAGGACTTATTTCGGGTTATTGATTAATTTCTTAAGGAAAATAAAATTTGTCTTTGTCATTACTTATTTTACACATAGGCCTGTCAGGGTTAATAATACCAGGAATTTAATTCGGGTTATTAATTCCATATTCTTATGTCATGTGTAAAATTTATTTATTTGAGAATCGTGTCAAAAAAAATTTGGTTTAAGCCAGTAGAAATAGAATTGAGTAAACCTCTAAACTAGAATTATCTGACAAGGAAACTCTCTCCGGTGTCCCCCTCCGATTTTGATAAAACTGAGATATGTTATTCTCCGTCGAAATCTAAGAGACACGTATTTTTTTTATTTGCGGAAAAACATTTCTAGGGGGTGAAACTACCCCTCAAAAGTTAGCCTCCAAAGGGGTGTTTTTCAAGTTTCGCATACTTGCAGTTTGAATAATCGAATGGGACCAATTGCATAATTTTCAGGGTGGAAAATCATGAAAAATGCTTTTGGTTTTATAATAAAACAATGGATAGAACAAAAGTTATGAGGGTTGAAAATCACAAAACTTTTATAAAAAAAAAACTATTCGATGGATTTCAACGAAACCAACGGCAATCGGAAGAGGAAAAAAAAGTAGAGAATACGTCTTTCGGGGTTTTTCCGAAAAATTAAGTTTAGGGGGTGAACATCCCTTAAGCATATCTACAGTGACCACCAAGAAAATATCGTTTTTTATATTAATTTTGATATGAATTCATCAATAATAATTTTTTCGTACATTTCTAGCATTTAGAAAATAATAATAATATTATATCTTAATATTTTACTTACTTGTTTACTTCGCATCCCAAACTTTATTTTGTGTATCGGGACATCAAATATTACAAATGTCATTTAATGTGAATCTGCTTTGGAAAAAAAAAAAAAAAATCAAAAATGCTTATAATGATTTATTATAATCATAATAATCATTCATCGTTATCTCATACAAAAAAAGAGATAATTATATTTTTAGTATATATGAGTCAGTAATGTGAAAAACAACATAGTATAAATAAATGTATCATTTCGAGATTAGTTTAGTTACTGCGATGTACTTCATCTTTTATAATTCAATATTATAATCGTGTTTTTTTTTTTTTTTTTTTAATAAGTGAATAATTTAAAATTGTACGAAAATCTTTATTTTAGTACATAGAGCAAAATGAAAGTCAATCCTATAAATGTTATAAGACTACTCTTAACAACATTTCAAGTCATGAACATTCCAGAATCGCCAGTAAATGACGAAGAAATACAAATCAAAGAAAGTTTTGAAAATATTTTACTCAATGCTATGAACGAATACTCCGGAGTCAAAATGGTCGAAGAAAGTTCTTTGCATTTCCAAGAACCGTATAAAGATTGGACGATGGAAGTCGTGGAAGATAAAGAGTGGGCAAATGCACTAGTTGATCAAGAAACACCTATCGACGAATGCACTAAGGATGTTGAAGATTTATCTTATGAATATAAATTGAAAAGCCGTCAAGTACTGGCGTAGTGGCTGTTAAAGAACAATAGCTGGAGAGTCAGTTTTATAGGTTAATTTTATTGACAATTATTACAAAATTAACAATAAGTTTAACTTAGAGAACACACAATCTTTTAGATCACAGTTTCGTTTTATGAAATCAATGAGTCACTCAAATGGTTAAAATAGTGGTTAGACACCGTAAACCCAAAGGAGAAGAGGTGCTGGATCTGTTGATTAGGAATAGACTTCTAGAAGGTGTTCAAGGGAGCCTGCAGGTGCACCTTACAAGGTGATGACCAGCCGGGCCTTGGGTACGATGATTTTCTCTGAGGGGTACCACAAGGAAGCTTGTAGGTCACCTAACAGGGTGAAAAGAAGTACCGAGCCTTGAACACGATGATTTTCTTGTCTAGAAGTCGCCAAAGAAGATGCTTTTCGATTAGGTTATAAACACGCTGACTTAGATGATTTTCTCACACTCAGAATAACAAGATTTTACTTGTAGACAAGTTCGTTGCAGTGAAAGACTTTTATCTTAGCTTGATATCACGATGTGAATAGTAAGCGTTTGAAATGAAGACTGACTCGCAGCGCCGGATGGACTGGCTTATATACTTGACTGGCGGGATTCTCGAATTTTCAGCTGAAATTCTCTCGATTGAGTTCGAGAGAACTCTTTTAGATAAATTCACTTTCCAGATTAACAAAATGAATGATTTTGATACAAAATGAATTTTTACTTTATTTTAACTCTTTTGATTATTAATTAATCGATTTTTAATTAATATTTAGCCAAATTAAGAATTTTGATCTAGACTTTTCTTTTACGAGATGTTTCTAGGCGCAGACGCGAGTAAGGCGCAGGCGCGAGCTAAGCGCGAGCTAAGCGACAGCGCCAATGTTGTTGTTTAGAGTACTCATAACGATCAATAGGTGGCGCCACATATTTAATAATTTTGAATTATAACCAACAATTTTGAATTATATCTTTATTTTTAAACATTTTCCGCCCGCCTTTGTTAAATTGATTTAACAAACTATTGTTAATGAATTGGTAAGATTCTTAATTTAGTGACAGGTCTTTCAAAGGTACTCGTAGCCGTTTTTACAGTAACTACTCGAACGTGGCCATCCTTACCGGGGTGAACCTTGATGATACGTCCTAGAGGCCATTTTGTTGGTGGATATCTTTCATCCGTAATGAGAACTAGTGACCCTGGTTTGATTTCAGGCATTGGTTGATTCCATTTGTAAATCGGTTGATACTTTTGAAGATATTCTTTAGACCACTTAGTCCAAAAATCATCAGTCATGCGTCGCAGAAGCTGCCATCGAGAAAGACGAGATATTTGAATATCTTCTAAAGAAGGTTCAGGTACAATATTTAGTGGTCCTCCTATAAGAAAATGACCAGGAGTTAGCACGGAAAGATCATCAGGATCTTCAGTGAGCGAACATAGAGGCCTTGAGTTCAAAACAGCTTCAACTTGAGTCAGGAAGGTACTCATTTCTTCATAAGTTAGTTGTTGTTCTCCTATTACTCTACAAAGATGGTGTTTTGTTGATCTCACTCCAGATTCCCACTTTCCACCGAAATGAGGAGCAGAAGGAGGATTAAACAACCATTGAGTACCGTCATTGGCGAGGAGTGAAGCTAGTTTACCAAGCTGTTTTGATGTTGAAGAAAAGAGGTTTTGAAGTTCCGAGTCCGCTCCTCTGAGATTGGTTCCACAATCGCTTCTCAATGTTGCACAAATCCCACGTCTGGCAGTAAACCGTTTATAAGCTGCTATAAAGGCATTAGTTGTATAATCGGTGACAAGTTCTAGATGAATAGCTGACGTAGATTCACAGACAAATAAGGCAATGTATGCTTTTATATTCACGAGCATTGCGTCCTCTCCAAGTTTTTAGCATGAATGGTCCAGCATAGTCAACACCGGTATGCAAAAAGGGACGAGAAGGAGTAACTCGATGAATTGGTAATTGACCCATTAGTTGTTGGCTCTTGATTTGTCGGAATCTTGCACATCTTACACAGTTCCAGATTGCTGATTTGACTGAAGTTCTTCCTCCAATAATCCAGAATTCATCTAGAATGAAGGATAAAGTCTTTTGGATTCCTCCATGAAGAGTTTTTTGATGAGCTTTATCAATGATCATCTTAGTCAGTGGAGAATTTCGTGGAAGAATAGCTGGATGTTTGGCACCAAATGGCAAGTGAGATGACTCTAATCTTCCTCCTACTCGAAGAATCCCTTGTGAATCGATAAAAGGTGTTAATCTTACTAGAGGATTAGAGTTGGACAGATGTTCTCCTCTGGATAGTTGTTTGATTTCTTGATTGAAGGCATGTTGTTGCGTTATCTTGACCCAGTAGAATTTAGCGTCGTTTAATTCTTGTACAGTGATTGGCTCAGTTTTAAGATTTGCTGCTTTCTTCCGTAATCTTAGAATGAATCTTCTACAAAGGGCAGTGATACGAAGTAGTCGAGTTAAATTATGATAAATGCGATTTAGTTGATCAAATGGTTTCGGTGTTGTTCTCCGAAGAAACTCTTCAATTGACATAGGTATAAGTTTGGTTGTCATTACTATAATTGGACGTTCTTCCAGATTATCGTTGACCGTTGGAATTGTTGAACCATTAGGCCATGATGATGATGACTGCTTTAACCATTCAGGACCAAACCACCAAATAGAATACTTGGATAACTGAGTTGGAGTTAATCCACGTGTAGCGCAGTCAGCAGGATTTTCTTTACCTGGTACAAATTGCCATTTTGCTGCGGGAAGAGTTTTTTGGATAAAGAAAACTCTGTTATGAATAAATTCTTTCCAACGAGATGGATGATTATTTATCCAAGTATATGTGATTGCGGAATCTGTCCAAAGATGAACTTGAGGTTTCTTTATTTCAAACTTTTGAAGAACGTGATGAACTAATTTTGTTAGTAGTACAGCAGCTGATAGTTCTAATCGAGGGATAGTTAGCCTCTTGATAGGAGCTACCTTGGTCTTCAAGCACAATAACACAGTCTGAGTTTTTTCATTTGGATCTTTTGAAAAGACGTAAATGACAGTAGCGAGAGCTTGCTGAGATGCATCACAAAATCCATGAATTTCACAAGGATTACTGCGTGATGTTGAAGCCAGCGAGGAATTGACATCTGGTTCATCTCTTGGAAACTCTGAATCAAATCTTTCCATTGATTTGAGAGAACTGCAGATAGTGGATCATCCCAGCCCAGCTGATTCGTCCAGAGTTGATGAATAAAGATCTTTGCCGTGATTACTACCGGAGCCAGAAGTCCAAGTGGGTCGAAGAATCTAGCAATAGTTGATAGGATTGTCCGTTTTGTAATTTTTGAATAAGCAGGAATATTCCATGTGAACTGGAACTTATCAGTAATCGGACTCCAATTCATGCCAAGAGCATGTACAACTGTACTTTTATCAATTGTTACTGAAGAAGCCAGAAGTTGATCCGCAGATGAGATTGATTGAAGAGTTGAAGGTTCATTGCTTATCCATTTCTTAAGAGGGAAACCGCCCGCCATGCAGAGATTGTTTACTTGTTTCACCGTTTCTTGTGCTTCTTGAATGGAATCTTCACCACCGAAAACATCGTCAACGTATCGGCCTTTTGTTAGAGTTGATATAGCCAGAGGGTACTTTGGTCCTTCATCTTCAACTAGTTGCTGCATAACTCGCAAAGCTAGAAAGGGAGCACAAGCCATCCCATAAGTGACAGTCATTAGTTGATAAATAATTAATTCATCCTTTTTGTTTTTCCACAAAATTCTTTGGAGCTCCCAATCATTTGGATGGACCATGATTTGTCTGTACATCTTCTCAATATCCGAGACGAAGACATATTTAAAGAACCGGAATCGTAAGAGTACATCGATTAGTTCAGTTTGTAGCTTAGGTCCAGTGTGAAGAATGTCATTTAAAGATAACCCACTTGAAGTCTTACAAGATGCATTGAAGACCACTCGCAATTTAGTTGTTAGACTTTGTTCTCGTATTACTCCGTGATGAGGTAAGTAATAGCTGTGCTTAGGCTCAGCAGTAGACTTAGATACCAATCTCATATGTTGTAGTCGTTGATATTCATCCATGAATCCATGATAAGCTATCCGCAATGATGAGTCTTTCAGGAATCGCTTAGATAAAGTAAATAACATACGATGTGCTGCACTCTTTGATTCTCCAAGAGATTCGACCGGCTTTTTAAATGGTAATCTGACGATATAGCGGCCAGTATTATCTCGAGAATGTGTTTCCTTGAAATGATCTTCACATTCTTGGTCATTTGGGGTTAAAGAAGATTTATTGCTTACAGGAATATCATCGAGCTTCCAAAATCTTTGTATAAGTTCGTAGAGTTCTTCATCAACAGAAGTGTGAAAACACTGTATTGAAGAGGTAGAAGAATTTCCAGTGGGACCGAAAAGGATCCATCCGAAGATCGTTGATTGAGCCGTAGGAGAGTTAGTTGGTCCCTTTCGTAGACCTTCAAGACAAATTTGACCATAATAATCTGCTCCAATGATAACATCAATTTTACCAGGTTGATTGTAGCTAGGGTCAGCTAGTTGAAGTTGTTGAAAATGACTCCAATTTGCAGATGACGTAGCTTGAATCCTTGCTGTTAACTTAGGAAGAACATGAGCTTGAATATTTACTTGTTGAGATGACTTGAAGTGAGGTCGTAATGTAACTGATACCAGACCTTGAGTTCTTCCGGCATTTACCGCGCCGATTCCATGTAATTCGAATATTACTGGTTTCCTTTTAAGATGAAGCTGCTGAACTAATCTTTTAGATATAAAAGATACTTGAGACCCAGGATCAATCAATGCTCTTGCTTGGACTTGATATCCTTGTTCCGAAACGACTGCGACTTGAGCAGTGGCGAGCAGAGTTTGATTAGCTGTTGAAGTTGAATAAGATGTTAAATTGGCTTGAACATTTGGTGTTGAATCTGCTTCATCTCTATGGATAGCTGTATGATGTCTTTTTCCGCAATTCATACACCTTCTTGTCGAAGTACACTTGTTGACTAGATGATTTCTCAAGCAATTATAACATAACTTCTTGTCTTTGATAATTGCCAATTTTTTCTCAAGTGGTTTATTAGCAAACTCTGGACATTTAGCTGTATAATGATCTGCGGAGCAAATAGAACATTTCTTGAAATTACTTGGATCTCCAGATGCATGATGAACCGTAGTTACTCTTGGATTATGCTGAGACCCAGGCTTTCTTGATTTTTCGACTGCTTGGAGAGTTAGTAATCGACTCATCAGAAACTCTATGAACTGTTTCCAAGTTGGAGGATCTTTGGTAGAACCTAGATGGAGTTCCCATGCCTTGACAGATTCTGAATCCAGACGTTGAACCGTAATAAACACCAAGAAATCATCCCAAGTGTTAACTGGTCGTCCAAGTGTCTCTAAAGTTCGATAGATTTGTGTAATTGTAGAATAGAGACCTTCCATTTCCACAGCTGATTCTTTTGTCATCCTCTTCATGGTAATTAATGATTGAAGCGCTGAATTTACCAACAACCGCTTATTTTCGTAGAATGAAACTAGCGCATCCCATGCTTTTTGAAAATTATCAGTTGTTAAGGCTGTATTCTTTAAAAAATCCGCTGCTGGACCAGTAAGACTCTGCTTGAGATAATGAAGCTTCCATATGATGGATAAAGAATTATTGTTGAGAACCATGGAGGTGAACAGATCCTTGAATTGCAGCCATTCAGATGGATTACCATTAAACTTTGGTAGATCAAGATTTGGTAGACGAGGACCGAAATGATGAACCGGTAATTCCGTATTCGTGACTGACGATGCTCTGCTCTCAGCCTGTCGTAGCTGATAATACAAGGTGTTCATCTTTTCCAATGCTTCTAGGTATGCATCATAGGTAATTCGGTAGAGATTGTCCTGGAGATAAGGGAGCCTTAATACCTTTCGCTTCTTATGATCACTTAACTTTCTCATAGCAATTTTAATTGCATCATGAGTAGCTGAGAATTTGTTCCAGGTGTCACGCAAAGCAGTTTTCCTAGCCTCCACACGTTGAAGCGAAATATTTTCTTCCCCGACACGAGTTAAGTTTGTGATGGTCTCGTTGATGATTTTGATGAGCTCCATCTGCTCATCAATATGATTCTTGATATGACTGACTCTCATCTTGACATTGTTTCACTTGAAACCACGCTCTGCTACCAAAAAATGTTAAAAAACAATAGCTGGAGAGTCAGTTTTATAGGTTAATTTTATTGACAATTATTACAAAATTAACAATAAGTTTAACTTAGAGAACACACAATCTTTTAGATCACAGTTTCGTTTTATGAAATCAATGAGTCACTCAAATGGTTAAAATAGTGGTTAGACACCGTAAACCCAAAGGAGAAGAGGTGCTGGATCTGTTGATTAGGAATAGACTTCTAGAAGGTGTTCAAGGGAGCCTGCAGGTGCACCTTACAAGGTGATGACCAGCCGGGCCTTGGGTACGATGATTTTCTCTGAGGGGTACCACAAGGAAGCTTGTAGGTCACCTAACAGGGTGAAAAGAAGTACCGAGCCTTGAACACGATGATTTTCTTGTCTAGAAGTCGCCAAAGAAGATGCTTTTCGATTAGGTTATAAACACGCTGACTTAGATGATTTTCTCACACTCAGAATAACAAGATTTTACTTGTAGACAAGTTCGTTGCAGTGAAAGACTTTTATCTTAGCTTGATATCACGATGTGAATAGTAAGCGTTTGAAATGAAGACTGACTCGCAGCGCCGGATGGACTGGCTTATATACTTGACTGGCGGGATTCTCGAATTTTCAGCTGAAATTCTCTCGATTGAGTTCGAGAGAACTCTTTTTAGATAAATTCACTTTCCAGATTAACAAAATGAATGATTTTGATACAAAATGAATTTTTACTTTATTTTAACTCTTTTGATTATTAATTAATCGATTTTTAATTAATATTTAGCCAAATTAAGAATTTTGATCTAGACTTTTCTTTTACGAGATGTTTCTAGGCGCAGACGCGAGTAAGGCGCAGGCGCGAGCTAAGCGCGAGCTAAGCGACAGCGCCAATGTTGTTGTTTAGAGTACTCATAACGATCAATAGGTGGCGCCACATATTTAATAATTTTGAATTATAACCAACAATTTTGAATTATATCTTTATTTTTAAGCAGTGGCAAAAAAAAAAATTTAAGTTTAGACAGTGTTAGACAAAAATTTAGAAAGGTACAATCTGTGCGACAGTTACGGAGATGGGCTCATACTTTAAATCAGGGAGGGACTTATAAGGAAAAATTTTGCATTTCACGGATCATGCAATTCTCATTGTGAGGTTCCTGGTTGTCAAAATAAAGCAATTATCCGCTGTTCATGGTGCAAAAGTCGTTGTGTTTTCAACATTTTTTCATGAACATCACGATTGCAAAACATATATTGAATAGATCTGCATATGACAAAATGATGAATTTAAGTATTAAATTTCATAAACATTAGAAATATTAAATATTTTTGTAAAAAATCATTTGTAAATTATTTTTAAATTTAATTTGATTATAGTAAAACATATATTGTAAGCATTTTTTCTTTTTTTTTTTTTTTTCCAAAGCAGATTCACATTAAATGACAATTGTAATATTTGATGTCCCGATACACAAAATAAAGTTTGGGATGAGAAGTAAACAAGTAAGTAAAATATTAAGATATAATATTATTATTATTTTCTAAATGCTAGAAATGTACGAAAAATTATTATTGATGAATTCATATCGAAATTAATATAAAAACGATATTTTCTTGGTGGTCAATGTAGATATGCTTAAGGGATGTTCACCCCTAAACTTAATTTTTCGGAAAAACCCCGAAAGACGTATTCTCTACTTTTTTCCTTCTTCCGATTGCCGTTGGTTTCGTTGAAATCCATCGAATAGCTTTTTTATAAAAGTTTTGTGATTTTCAACCCTCATAACTTTTGTTCTATCCATTGTTTTATTATAAAACCAAAAGCATTTTTCATGATTTTCCACCCTGAAAATTATGCAATTGGTCCCATTCGATTATTTAAACTGCAAGTATGCGAAACTTGAAAACACCCCTTTGGAGGCTAAACTTTGAGGGGTAGTTTCACCTCCTAGAAATGTTTTTCCGAAGATAAAAAAAAAATACGTGTCTCTTAGATTTCGACGGAGAATAACATATCTCAGTTTCATCAAAATCGGAGGGGGACACCGGAGAGAGTTTCCTTGTGAGCAATATCTGTGGTGAAAAAAAATTTCAGATAGTAGCTAGAAAAATCCAGATTATACTGTGTGATATCTGGATTATACTCATTGTAATCTAGATTATACTAGCTACTATCTGAAATTTTTTCACTCAGTATAATCTGGGATGATATCCAGTGTCACCTTGTTCTTCCCGGGTAAAAGCACTATTGTTTTTTTTTATCTTTCACGAATCATCAATACTACTGATATTTATTTTTTCTTCCTCGGAAAAAATCCTGTCGTTGTTTTATTTATTCCTGTTGGTCTACCTTTTACTCGTACAGGACTTGGCATTATAATTTCTTGTAATGTTAATTGTTTTTCCTGTCGTTCCTTTTCTGTTTCATCCTATTTTTGTCGCGAACATCTTGGTTCAAACTCATCTTTAAAAACGATTTTACCGATACGCCCTTGACGCCATCCCTCTATAAGTTTATCCAATAGTTCTTCTTTCTTCTTATATGTTTCACCTGTTGATAAACTACTGATTTCAATCAAATCATTAGCGCGTTCACTTAAAGCTTTCCGTCTCTGCGATACTATTTTAATACTTCTTACAGGTATTTTGCTAATTATGGTGCTGCCCAAGCTCGAAGTTTCGTGAAGTTGTACTTCATACTTCTTCGACCATTTATTAGCACATAGGTTGTGATCAAAAATTGGTTTATTTACAAACGCACGATGAGCCATAATATGACGACATGGCAAGTTATTGCTCTGAAAAAAGTGACAGCTACATTGAGAAGATGATGTTACGTAAGTACTCAATTTTGTAGCTATTGTGGATTCATCTGTATCTGGAGAATAATTACTGAGGACGATTCTTTTATATGTGGACAGTTCTTTATTTATTTTTTTATATGCATACGTAGTTAAATAATCTGCATATTGTTGTTGAATACTGTTATCTTCCGTATCATTTAAATTCAACCGCTTCAAATAGTTTGTTGCACTCTTCAGGTTTGTTTCTTGGTTTTGAGATTTTAATAATGCGAAAAAATTTTTGCCAAAATTACACAGAGTACTCCGCAGTTCAGTTATTACTTTTATTTGCTTATTCATACTCTCCACTATGTTGTTTGTTAAATTCCCGAAATTTCCTTTGATCATACTGTATTTTGACCACTCATGTCTGTTTGAGTGCCAATTTTTATTAAAATAATTTAACACACAATCTGGTGCTGTCTTACATAAGATTTCATAAAAATGATTGTATTGATCTTCGGTTTCAGACCACTAAATTTTCTAATGTTGCTAAGATTTCTAATTCCTCTTTTTTTTTCAGATTCATTTTCTCAATTGTTCGACGAAATGTTTTTAATGTATGAAACAAACACAAATAAAATGTTACGTTTTGAGGAAAAACCTTAATAAAAGCATTTCGTTCGTTTAGGTCCTTGTCAGACATGAAACATCTAATTTTACTGCAAGCATTTGAATTTTCTTGTTTAAAGCACTTTGCCACCCATTGCAGTGTACTAGCATCTTCATTTTTTATGATAGCTGCTCCAACTATTTCTCCTCGGCCATTCCCCGTCTGGACCATCAGTAAAAATAAAACAAAATTAAGATTAAATAATTTATAAGTGCCGTCCATAAAGACAATTTCTGGATGCGCTTCCATAGATCGTTTCATATTCTTGTAACGGGGTGGTTAGCCCTGTCCAATTGGTCACCCCTTTCCTCTTTGAAAAGGGCGCCACTGGGATTTTATACTCGGTGTCCCAGAAACCGGGGAGCATGAGAAGGAAAGATCGGGTCGTGAGAAGTTGAGAAAGGCTGAAAAATTAATACTGAGAAACAATTATTAACAATTTAATTATTTATTCAATATAAACAATTTTATTTTAACAAAATTCCTTAATAATATTACCCTTAAAATTAACCTATCAATTACTTAATTGTGAGGACCTCTCACCTACGCAGGCACTTGCCAAAACTTATAACTAAATATCCTTAAATTCTTTCAACTATAGATCATTACACATCTATCTTCTTAATTTCTTAACTCTACATAGACCATTACGCATCTATCCTTAATTTCCTAATTCAATCATAGACCATTACGCATCTAGATTCCTAATTTCTAAATTTAATCATAGACCATTACGCATCTAGATTCTTAATTTCTTAAACCCTCGTCCAACTGACGGAATAACAAACAACATGTTTTACCCAATAAAAACTTCTTAATTATTCAATTATCTGAACTAATTTCACATAAACAACCTCGTCTACCTGACGGAATACCATATAATCTTATTCAATTCCATATAAAATCATCCACCGGACGTTAACTTCATTTCTCAAATTTTCTTAAATAAAATTTTTAACCAATTTTCCTTAAATAAATTTAATCTCCAGATTAACTAAATTTACCAAATTCACCAAATTTTCTTATCGAATTTATCTAATAAATTATCCTTAATTCAATCAATTATTTAATAATTGATTTAGCACTTTTCTAACTTAAACAATTCAATTACATTTATCCACCGGCCTAAATTTAATTTTTCAAAACTTTACAATACTATCATAATCTACTAAATTTTACGCCAACACTTGTTTACTGCAAATAAATTTTACTACATTACATAATCACTAAATTTCTGTACTAGTTCACTTACTAAATTTTCTACTAATATTTTCAATTAATAAATTCTACTGAACTCATTACAGGATTTACTAAATTTAATCTTCCTAGACAAAATTCTAAACATCAACTATTCGAATCCTAAGCGTCTCAATACAACTCTTAACTACATACATTCTAGAATGACCTTCACTGACTTAATTACGCATTTTCATTTCTTATTCAAATTTACTTTTCTTTGTATCTCGAAAATTCTTAACTAAAATTAATTTATCATAGCCAACAGGCCTATAATAAATTACTTATAAATTCTCTACAGTAAATTCACAAATAAACTATTAATCTCATTCTTTTAAAATAAATATCCAATAACAAAAACTAGCTAAATGACCTTGGCGCATGAATTTCTAAAGTACAAAACTTGCTAATATAAAATGACCGCTCGAGAAATTAATTTTAATTATTTCAGCCTCTTAATTAAATTAATAATCAATTTTGGCCTAAAAAAATCGAAAATACCTGGAGACTCAATTATTGTTTTATCCAACGACGACTGATACTCCGGTCCAACTTGGCTGGCTCCGCCGCTTGACGTCTTGTCGTCTCAAACCACTATGTTAGCTTCCGGTCAGGGCTTGTCCAATTCCAAATACCGTAATAAACTCCTCAGTAGTTGCTTTCTATCGTCGGCGTTCAAAACTGCACTCTCTTGACTTATCTAATCTCAACAAGGTCACTGATTCACAAAAGGCAAAAGGCCACTGGCTTCCAGAAGGGAAAAAGCCTCGATGTTTTTCGTGCTCGCTCTTTTATAACCCTCAGCTCAGGCTCTCGAACTTTCCTATTGTTACGCCCCGCTTCATTTTCCGGGAACAGTAGTGGGGAATCTTGATTAGCACGCCCGGTGACAAGTCGAAACTCTTGTCAAAAATCGAAAAGTAAGGGAAAACCCTTACCTACCGTGCGTCAATTATCGGGGTCGATAATGACCCCGGGAAGTTCGATTTTCCCTGTTACATTCTCATTACAAAAATAAATGCCTTTGAACTGATTAGTTTCCTCTTCTTTAAGAACATGAATTAATTGTTACAAAATCCCAAAATTATATGTGTTTTAAGATAATATCAACTTACTGTAGTCTTGTTTCAATAAAGTTATGAAAGACTCTAAATCATTGTCTGACTTTCCTTTACTTAAAGCTTTCAAATTTTGCAAGTCTTTGTTAGTCAATAATTTTCCTTTTCTTTCAGCTAGATCATTTTTTATTAGTCTCGTTTTAGCACCCACTGACAGCATTTTAATCGTTTCTTTTTTAGTTTCCTCGGATAGGCGTCGGTGTTCCGGAAGAGTAGCTTGTAGCTCCTATAAAAAATTATAATAATTGAACGTATTTAGGTTAATTAATAATAAATAATTATAATAACTATTATTATTAAGTCTTACCTTGTAATGAGTAGGGTGATTGGTATGATTTAAATTACTGTCAGCGATTACAAATTTCAAAACAGCTACATCAAATTGAATTCTGATGTAAAAACCGCAATAATGATTGTAAGTACTTGAAAAAAAAATTATTTTAACTAGTTATACATTTTATAATATAATCAGTCAGTAACAACATATCCTAAATTGCAATATTTGCCTAGAAATTATAAATAGAAATAGCATTTCGCTAACTCGCCAGAAACTTGCATTGGAGTAAATCGATATTTCTACAGAAGGTAATCCAAAATAACAATAATTCAATTTACAATTAATTAAATGCTAATAAGGCCAGAATACAATAAACTATTATTAGCAATAAAATTGTTTAACCATTTATTACCTCGTTATTCGCTGGCCAGTTGATTGATGGGTTTTTGTGGCAGGTCCCAATTTGCATTTATAGGTAATATTTTTGTATTGAAATTTAATAATGATTTTTTGTTTCTCTGCATTGTTTGCATTTATACGTTTTAAATTAGAAAGATATAAACGATCAGCACGTAACGTTGTATACGTACCTTCTGTACCTTTACTCCAGTCTATGAAAAAACTCGACAGATCATCATAAGAATCAAATGATTCCCGAGATATGCTGAGTGTTTGCATTTATAGTGGAAACTCAAATGAAAATAATTATCAAAAATAATCAACACATACGTGTTGGCGTCACTATTTTATTTTTCAAATGAATGAGATGTAAGTAGTGTATAGATGTATCTCTGACATATTTATTTCTTCGAGTAACGGCGAGAACAAAAACTTATGATACGTAGTAGGTAAAAGAAAATCCTAGCTGATATTTTCGGTAGAGGTCGCTGTACATAGAAGATTGCACGTAAATTTACTGGGATTGAATTTTTAAAATTGTTACCTCTTGAGCTGTTTCTGTTATCTTCTAAGCATATAAATGTATATACTCTTACGAATTCCAACGTATGCGCTGATACATCGGTGGATCTACTATCTATAAGGATTTTACAAAACTATTTCAGAATTAAGACGATATTTTTACTTTAGACCGCGCAAAGGCGGCATTTTGCAGCGTCACTTCGGGACAATTGCGTCAAAAAATTCATACTTTTTAAATCGTAAGTCGAGCAGATTATTAGTTATCTTAAATTAAAAATTGCAATAGTCACCTTATTTTATCATGTAATGCATTAATTTCGTCTATAAATTTATGTTATAGATATAATCATTATGAGTGAGAATACATTAAAAGCGATCTTCAAAGCCGGTGGAACTTTCGCTTCTCTTGAAGCCGTTATAGGAAAATTAAATGCCTACAGCCAGAAAACGGGATATGAACTAGCAAAAGGGCATTCAAAAACATTAAATTATGTTAACAACTCATCAAGTAAACCGCAGCAACATAAGGATAAAATTCTGTATAATGAAATTAATTTCGATTGTAAACAATATGGCGTATATAAGCCCAAAGGACAAGGGATTCGCAATCGAAAGTAAGTCATCACTCTATCGCGAAATAATCCAATGAAACTAATAACGTTCTATTCTTCCTTTTTTCAGATCTAAAAAAACAAATTGTCCTTTTACTATTAGATTCTACATAGATCGTCAAAAAAAAACTTTAAGAGTCACCAATAAGTGTAACTTTGAACATAACCACCTTCCAGAGGTATGTTATCTTAAAAAAAATATTCAAAAGTATATAAATATTTGTACATGTAAATTTTTGAATAATAAAATAAAATTATTAATCTAAAAAATTTTAGGTTAAAGCTGCAGGACAAGCCATTAAGAAATTGACGAATGAACCATCGAAACGTTCAAGAAAGAACTTAACAGCTCGCAAGTCATCACCGGAATTTCCCACTACACCTAAACGAGAAGATAAATCTGAAAATGAAGATGAATTTAATGAGATAACTGACACTGATGACACAGCATCATCTTCGGAATTATTCGACCATAGTCGCCGTCGTATTAATGTCTCTGAAAATAATAAAATAGAAAAAATTATTAAAAAAAAGAAGAAAGAAAAAACTAAAGTTGACTTACCTGCTGACCCGCCATCACCGAAAGTTCCCGCCGCGCCTGAACGAGAAGATGAATCTGAAACTGAAGAATTTCCTGAGACGATTGAAGACCCTGATGACACATCATCTTTGGAAATATCCGATCACAGTTATTATCGTAATACTGTCCCTGAAAATAATGAAAAGGTTGAAGTAACTAAAAAGAAGAAATTAGAAATAAATAAAGGAAACTTGCCTGCTAAGATTTCAACACCAAACATCACAAGGACAACTGGAACAGCAGATAAGTCTTACAGCGAAGAAGGTTTCCAAACTTGGACTTTAAAACCGGGGGAAGTTGAAGTATCAAATATGCAAGGACCTAAAATACCACTTTTTGCAAATCCAACACGTCCGAAAAAAAGAACCCGTGCAATCGGATTGACTTCTACGACTGTCAACAAAGAAACTAACCTGAGCCCCAAGAAGAAAAAGAAAAAAATTGATCAAGAGCTAGAAACACGTGGAAAAAAATTTTCCTCATTAACGGTTGAGCAAAAAAGTAGTTTCTTGCTTAGTTTACTAATAAAAAAGAATATAAAAATTACTGAAGATCGAAAGGTATCACTGGAAAATATAAAGAAATTAACGGTCAAAACAATGCCACATCCAATAACGGCAAATCGTCTCAAACTAATAAAAAATAAATTAGAAGAAGATGTGTACAAAAACATACAAAAAATAACAAAGATGAGAAGTGACAAAAATACATGGTTCTGCAGTAAATGTCCGGAGTCAATCAGTAACAAATTTGCAACTGAGTGTGAGTGCTGTTTTAGGTGGTTTTGCGGAAAATGTGGAAAATCCGAAGAAGATAAACAAAAAGTATGGATTTGCGCAGAACGCGAAAAAATGGCTTAGAAATATCTATCGTAAAACTATAATCGTAAATTATAACTATATTTAGTTAATCGTTTTTTAATATATATTATCATTCTATTGATATAAGTTTTTTTTATTAACTTTTTGAGTTCAATTCTTCAACTTACTCATGACTTTAAAGACTTACTTTTTTTGGGGTAATTATTATATTATTTTATGTGCAATGGTTATTGATAACCAAAGAAAGCAATTTTCTATTGTTGTATTATTATTAACACATAAATATATTAATATGATTGATGAGAGTTTTTTTTTATTTACTGTTTGAGTTTAATACTCACCTCTTACCCGTGACTTTAAGGATTGATTTTTGTACAGCGTTATCGTTTAATTACCAACAGTATATCTTCAATATAACAACAGTATATCTTCTTCGCAAAAGAATTTTTAAATTAATTCATGTTAAATAATTTCATATTCGTTCTTTTATTAACCAATTGAGATTGTAACTCACGTTTTACCCGGGGCTTTGAGAATTTACCTGTGTTGAGAGTAATTATTTAATTATCTCATGTAACTGGATTACTTATAACAATAATACATAATCGTTGAAGTGAAATTCTCGAATTAATTTGCTTGAAACAATTGGAAATAAGTCTTTTTATTAACCATTCCAATTAAATACTCATCCTCACACATGCCTTTAATCATTTACTTGTTTCTAAGGTAATTATTGATTTACCTTATGTGACTTGGTTATTTAAAACCATAGTACGATAGTCTTCTAATGTTAATCTTTCATAAATATATTACCGTTTTACTTTAATTGAATATTATTTTTTTTTTAATAACCATTTGAGTTTGATAATTATTTGTTACCCGTGACTTTAAGAATTAATTTGTATTTAGGGTAAGTATTAAATTACCTTTTGTGATTTAATAATCTATATCCACAGCATACTATTCTTCCAATGTTAATCTTGTAATGACACATTTACGTTTTACTTTCATTGAATATAATTTTTTTTATATTAATCACTTGCATTGAATACTCATACCCACCCGTGTCTTTAATAATTTACTTGGTTCTTAGGTAATTATTGAACTACCCTATGTAACTTGATAAATAGTAACTATGGTTCATCATTTCTCTGCTGTTAACTTTTATTAACACATGGATATTTTAATTTTAGTAGATACAAAATTTATTTTATTAATTACTTAAATTAATACTCATTTCTTTTCCGCGACTTTAAGAATTCATTTGTGTTCAGGGTGATAATTTAATTACCTTATGTGACTAAATAATCTATATCCCCAGTATACTATTGTTTTAGTGTTAATGTTTCATTATATATATAAATATACATATATAATTTTTTAAATAAATTTTTGTTGTTTTGTACTCATAAATTTATTTATCTGTAATGCTTATTACGATATGTATTAATAGTAGTAATGTTCTAAATTTTGCTTGAGATATTTTCTTTGACGTGATTATTTAATTCAATGATCGCGATTCATTATTTATAAGGACAGTATATACATCTATTGCATCAATGTTGTTATATAATGTATGCTAATTGAATAAATATAATTTTACAGTATATGTAATAAGAGAGTGATCCGAACAACCCGTGACGATGAAGAATTACTTATCAATACGGAAATTATTCAATTATTTGCAGTTATAATTAATTCTAACGATGGTATGCATCTATACCATCGCTGTTGTTACATTTATTTATGCTAATTAAATATATATAAACCAATAGTGATTCATATTTATTATTTAAAACGGTTGTAAGAAGCGGCATGATGGCCGAGCGGACTACAGTCAACGCTCTCTGTATTTGACTCGCCCGTACAGGACCATTCTCTGTATTTGACTCGTCCTTGTCCATAAGAGCTGTATAAAATCGTCAAATACAGAGGAACCCTGTTTAAAATTTCCAATAGGATCCCATCAAAAGCGACAAAAGCCACTTAGAAACCCATAAATTTTATTGGTTTCTAAGTGGCTTTTGTCGCTTTTGATGGGATCTTATTGGATCTTTTCAACAGGGAAGAATGTGGTCAAATACAGAGAGCGGTCAAATACAGAGAGGTCCAATACAGAGAGCGTTGACTGTAAGTCATTATCCCAATAGTTCGTTCGTGCATCATGTCGTGAGGCGAGGGTTCGAGCCCTGACGGTTATTCGAATAGTTTCAACACCAACCGTCGGGGGTCGCTCCGGTAGCCGAGCTGTACTGGTATGGGTTTTCTCTGTGGTTTCCCCATCGCCACTATTCCAACAACCGATAGAAAGGGGTGAGGAATAGGGTTAATGCAGTACAGAAAGCACTAGTCGGTCCACAGCCGCATTGGAATGAAATTATATGTGCGAAAATTATATGTTGATTATAAAAAGTGGAGAACATGTTGATAATAAAAAGTGGAGAACGTGTTGAGTATAAAAAAAAAAGAGTGGAGAATATGTTGATAATAAAAAAGGGTTGAAAAACTGAGTTGATAATATAGAGCGGAAAGTAACCTTGTAAAAACCAGAAAACGGTATACAAGTAAAACTCATAATAATAATAATAATATTTAAAACGGTTGTATGCATCTATGTTGTACCTGTATATATATTTTTATTCATGCAAATTAAATACATCTAATTTTATAACAATTGTTATAAGATATACTTGTACGAGTAACCCGTGACTATAAGTTTTTATTTATTATTAAGGCAAATATTTATTTAAATGATTTATATTTATTATTTAAAACGGTTGTATGCATCTATGCTGTCCTTGTAGATATATATTTATTTATGCAAATTAAATACATCTAATTTTATAACAATTGTTATAAGATATACTTGTACGAGTAACCCGTGACTATAAGGTTTTATTTATTATTGAGGCAATTATTTATTTAAATGATTTATATATATTATTTAAAACGGTTGTATGCATCTATGTTGTCCCTGATGATATATTTATTTATGCAAATTAAATACATCTAATTTTATAACAATTGTTATAAGATATACTTGTACGAGTAACCCGTGACTATAAGGTTTTATTTATCATTGTGGTAGTTATTTAATTATTTACGGTGTTATAATTATTTTTAACGACGGTATGTATTCATTTCGTCGCTGTTATTATTTTCATTCATTTAATTAAATTAATTCAATGTTATAATTAAATATTTCGGTGAAATTTATGGATTACCCGTGACTGTAACCATTGAATTTATTTCATCATAGGACTGCATTATTTATTGTAATGCCTGCATATTAATTTACATAATTATTCATAAATTTATTCAAGTTTTGATATTTTTTTATTATGGTAGTGTTTATTTTTACGATAATTTTATCTAAATCGAATCTTTGTACGATTCCTTCAATTTTTGAATTCCCGCGAATAATTTATTTTTAACGGTATTATACATAAGTCGGTTAAAGTTTGTGGCCTTTATTTTTATAAGTAACCTAAAAAGCTTACGACATCCTTTTCATTTCCTAGCGTTTAGATTAAGAACAATCTTCGTCATGTTAATCAATTTATAACTATTAATTAATCTATTATTTTAGTGATATCAAATCTTTTTGTCTTATAGTCACAGGTGAGGTTGATGAAAAACCGTCATTTTTTTAAGTTGTTTCCCGTGACTTTAACCACCCGTGGACGGTGTCTTTAGTCACTCCGACAGTTATCGAGTTATTTATATAGTATAATCGAGATATTTATAAATATATATATATATATATATATAATATTTTCTTCGTTAAATTCAACGTCACAATAATACTTTCTGGGTATAATTAATATTTAATTGCATGGATTCTTTATCAAACTTACGATTTATTTTCATAGTACTAACCCTGATTAAGAAATCTAATTCGAAATGATTTAAAATGATTTGAAATTATTTAAAAGCATCGGATTTTAATACTATATAGATATACAATTAACATGAAGGTAATCATTCCAAATCATCTTTCTGAATCAGGGAAGGCTGCTTACGAGAACATTTGAATTATATATTTTGGCTTTTTATAAATTTAGGCTGGTGAAGATGATACTGTTTTAATGGTACCCGATATGCTACAAAATACTAACTCGTCGGAAACAATGTCCGTAGGACATACAGAAGCAGAATCAAACTTTAATCGATCATTTGACACAAACCTAGTAAGTCTTGTAATCAATTTTTTAATCCCATTAAAAATATATATATACACTATGGTTTATTTCTATTATAAAACTTGGATTTGTTGTAGGACAACAGCTACATCGATTCGGAGCATGACACCATAGCATTTTCAAGCTGTGATGAGTCAAGTGATAGTTCAATGAGACATTATACTATCGATAGCAATGATGAGTCTTCAGATGAATCAGTTGATTGGAATTTTGATTGTAGTAACCCGAATGAAACTTTATTATGTGATCAATTTTTTAAAAATGCCCCAGCAGAAGAAGATGAGCAGAGTAAGGAAAGCTTTGGCAATTCGACACACGAAGAATTAATGATTGAAAAATATATAAAGGAAGTCATGATTCGATCGTTACTAATACTTGCTTTTAAACTGAAGTTTAATGTTACAAATTAGGTGGCAGAAAATGTGATAAAATTAACTGACGTAATAAAGGGTGAATCTTTGGGTTTCGGGACATCGTATCATCTAAAAAAGATAATCAATTAGTTTTCTACACCAATAGAAATTCATCACTTATGTCCAAGTTGTTCTTCCTACATTGGAAAAGAATGTAATGTTGAAAAACCAAATGATAATGGTGATAATGCAGGAGAAATATTAAAATGTTTAATATGTATCAAAGATATCAATGTTCATGATAATCGCTTGTCTGGTAATATATTTTTGTACTTATCATTAGCTAAGCAGCTGAAAGATACTTTCGGACTTTATCACGATACTTTACTTTATAAGAATCCACGAAATAAAACAACTTCTTATGCAATTGAAGACATTTGTGATGGTAAGCTGTTTAAATAACTGTTACAATTAGTCTTTATTTTAGCGTAGATGGGGCTCCATTATTCTAAAGCTCGAATACCTCCATAACACCTATCGTTTGTACAATTAATGAATTAGAAATTCAAATTCGCAAAAAAAACACCTTTTTCTCTGCAGCTTGTACATTGGATCCAAAAAGCCAAAAATGAACGAATATATCAAGCCATTTGTTTCAGAAGCAATATCTTTGAACAATGATGGTTTCGAATATACTTATAATGCAATAAAGTATCGTAGAAAATGTCGAATATTAATGGGAATTTGTGATTCAGTCGAGCGTCCTGAACTTCGATGTTCTTCACTGTTTCGTGGTTCATATGGATGTGGTCTCTGTAAACATGAAGGACAAATAAAGCCAAAAGGCAACGGGCATGTCCGAGTCTACCCGATCGATGATGAAGGTAATGCTTTTGGTGAAGGTCTTAGGTCTCATTATGAAACATTGCAACATGCAACAGTAGGCGTTAAAGGCATCAAGCAACATTCCAATTTGTGTGATATTCCAAATTTTGACATAATCCACAACTTAGACGTCGATTGGATGCATTCCGTTCCCCTTGGAGTTTGTCGACAGTTTGCGAAACTTTGGTTTGACACCAGCAACTACGGTAAAGAATATTATTTCAGTGAATTTCTAACAAAAATCGATGATTATCTACTCTCTGTGAAACCTTCCAAAGACATTTCTAGAACACCAAGAAAAATGTCCGAAAGATCGCATTGGAAGACACATGAATGGGTTGCATGGCTTCTATACTTTAGTTTACCGATTTTAAAATTAGTATTCCCAAAAAAAATATGTTGACCATTGGAGCTTACTAATTGATGCAATTGCAATTTTATTGAAATCATCAATACTAGAAATCGAAGTTTACTATGCTCGACGATGTATATTTAAATTCGTAAAATATATTGAAATATTGTATGGCATCGAGAATATCTCATTTAATGTACATTTGCTCACACATTTACCTCAAAGTGTCTTGAATTGGGGTCCATTGGGAACGCATAGCGCATTTATTTATAAAGATTATTACCAGGTTATACTAAATTTTGTGAAGAGTTCCAATACAGCGAATCTTAAAATTTTAGAGTCGTTTCGATCTAAACTTGCTTTTGAGAAACTACTTGTATTATATAAGCCTCAATTATCATTTGACCAACTCAAATATTTGAATGAAACTCTCAAGTTGAAGAAATTATCAAAGCCATCACTCATACTTGGCAATGTAAACTTTATGGGCAAAGCAATTATTAAAAATAATTTATCCACAGCGTTTTATCTTGCTTTACAAAGGATAAATATTACGCCTGACGCGAATTGTTTGATACAAATGTTCAGTCGTATTATTATTAATGGTGAAATTATTCATAGCATCAAATATACGAGAGTAACAAAAAGGAATAGTTATACAGTTGTACTTACGAATGGTGAAGTCTTCGAAATTCTGATTTACTTAGTATTTACAGTAAACAAAATTTTAAAGTCTTATGCAGTAGGACAATATTATAAAATATGTTCAACAAGACTGTTTCCTGAAAGAAGATTAAACCACATGATTTTTGTGAAGAAGTCAACCACGGGATATGCAGCAATCGATCTTACAACGATAAAGGAGAAGATTACTATCCTTCAAATACCAGAAGGAGACTTAATTGTAGAATGTATGCATCCCAATCGATATAAATTATTATCATAAAAAAATTCTATGAAGTTGTAAAAAAGGCTTGATTAATAATGAAGGTGATGCAAGATATCTATACTAATAAATGGATAGCCGGTTTTTTTGACCGATTATACTGCAAAAACGACTGAACCGATCGGAATAATACTTATACCATAAGATGCAGCGTGTTTCGGAGAAGGTTTTAGTATACGATTTGTAGGTGATTACTTATCCGGAGCCTATATTTTTTTGACTTATTGTTAGAATTAATGAATTTTTATTGTAACTAAATTTATTCTATTCGATTGTCATTTGTTTGAAATAAATTTTTAAATTCTATTGGTTATGTTTATATACTAGGCAGATTTCTTCACTTATGAGACCTGCAATTTCTTTAACTGAAAATTTCAATGCTCATTACAAATTTTTTTTACAAGTTGGTAGCAGTGAAGCATTACAAGTTGGTAGCAGTGAAGCGGGATGTAAAGGTAACAACTTAGATTCACACTCAACTCACAGCAATTCCTTTTGACCGCTAGACGATCGCAAGCAGAAAGATTATGAAGACAATATAAGTAAAAAATCCAATTAATTGTAATTTGAGAACGTAAGTTATTAACTAATTCTAGAAAAATAATTATATTAATATCCGTTGCTTCTGAATAGTATAAATTTATCATAATTACATGTAAATCATACGATTTAATAATATAAAATTATTGCGATAGTACTGTGCATCAATAAATATAAATAAAATAATATTTAGGATTCGTGAAATGAAAAATATAACTAAATAAATACCTAAAAAAATATTTGTTACATGTAAAAACAAATAACATGTCAGATTAACCTAAAACAATAGCGATTACTATTTGTACATATATATCTACATATATGCATATTACTTCCACATATATGTCTACAGGATGTCCAAAAAACTTTTTGCTTTACTCAAGTGGATAGGAGGACCCGATGATAAAAAATACACAGTTGGAATCAACGTTAAATGGATAAAAGAATTTGATGATGTAAAATTTAAAAATGATTTAGAAGAGCCTGACAAAGTATATGTGGTAGAGTGGCGTGATTCTAAGAAAGAACCCCTTGGTGGGTGGGAATGTTTTAATGCAATGATCATCCCGTGCAAAAAAAATTATAATTTATAATGAATTTAATTTTGACTTTGATAAGTAAATTCATTATTTGACACAAATATGAATTTATTTTTGAGTCAATTCGACTTTGTAATTACTTATGAGATAGTTTGCAGAAAAATCATTTTTTAAAATCATTTTCTATATGTGTATATAATTTAAGTTAAGTATCAATGTTCTTCAAATTGATTGTGAATTAACACTTGTGAATTTCAAAATAAATAAAATTTCAATTGAGTCAATGTTTTTGGGGAAATAATGAGTAGTTAAAATAATTTTGAAAAACAATTATTTTGAAATTCGAATAAACTTAATACAAAATCATATCACTATTTTTATAAATTATTAACAATTTATAATCGATTTATATCAAATATGCTCTTGGATGGTTAATTTATTTTAAGCTTAATATTGAATAGTATTGAATTTATTGAATACTTACATGCTTACTCCTGTATTTACTCCAAAAAATAAAGTAAGTATACAAATTTATTTAAGTTGAAATTCTTTTTTTATTATACGAAAAATTAATTTTAGAATTTAACATTAATTATAAATTTAATAACAATTCAACATAAAATTATTTTAGCTTAAGATAATTTTAACATGTGTCAGGTATTGCTATGCATTATAATTATGTCATACAAAATTGATATAATTGTAATCTGCATAATTATATTTTTAATATTAATTCCAGTGTATTTTAATCTATTTTTGTCAAATTAATCGGTCTCATAACAAAAAGTATTATTCTCACCATTATCATTATCAATAGAAAAACAAACAGTTATCAAATTATTTATGTTAATAGCTAGTTGAAGCTGATCAGATTTTACACAGAGATCAACCATATCAATTAAAGCATTAGGAATAATAGACTTTATCGACAGGCACTTAGTAATAATTGCAAAAACATTACTAGTTATGCAATTAACATCACATGGAATATTTTGACAGGAACAAACTTTGAGAAATTCGCTAATAACACCAATATAATTTCGATTGTTATGGTTGTACACAACAATCGATGAATTTGTTTTTCTTTTACGTTTGTACAGTTCAGAATCGTAAACTAAATTATTTTTAAACAATCGTGCAAATTTATAAATGTTATTAAAAGCTGGCAGGTTGATGTCACTGTTTTCAAAAATAATTTGGAGTGAATCGGTAAGATTGTAAGGCGTTATTTTACCTAATATAGAACACTGATCTGAGAGATACACAAGCTTTCGTTTTCTTAAATGAAATAATTCTAACTTTTTACAAAATTCTTTAACATTATTATTTTCTTGCCTTGCTTCTGACTTTAATTCTATAAAATTAGTAAAAAGTGACAGCGATGAACAAATTTGGAGTTGTGCATACCGAGTACCTTGCACCAAACGTCCAAATGACCCATTTAAATTTTCATATGCAAAGCAAGAAGTTCCAGGTAAAGGACCAAATTTTCTAACAGCATCCGGAAGATGATATAAACAGTGCAAATTGCAAGTCATGTGAGTTAAACCATATAAGTCATTAAATTGCGAAATATACATTTTGATTGAAGTAAGTGCAACCGATATCATTTTTTGGCTGATAGATGTGGAGCTTAAGTAGCTGATAGCAGTCACCAGGAGTTTGTGGTGCTCTAAATATTCATCTGACATTATTGAACTCAAAATAGGAATCGAATAATATAGCAGCCATTGTTTCCACTCTGATGCTTTCCAGTATTTGTAATCATAAACTGATCGCGTTAATCGAGATACAAATGCAGGAGGGGAAATAGATCGAATCTTTTCATCGACCCAGTTCAAATGTTCGTGGAGAGAAAAGACATTTCCACTGTAACAGCTGTCAAAAAGTAAACTAAATACTTTTCTAACTACACCTAAATACACACAGTGCATGGAATCAACGACAGTCGTCTTAAAAACATCATGAACGATTATAGTTAAAACTGAAGGACCTTTGATTCCATTTACGGCTTTTTTAGTTCTAACTGCTTTTTTACTGTCAGCAATAAATTGTTTGGTTGTTCTAACGACCAATTTTTTTTTAAATGGGTAAATACGTCTTTTATTGAAATACTTACTCTGAATTTTACAATGACAACAACCAAATACTGACATATGTCCTTTCATATTTAAAAAGCAGCTTTTGCTGGTAAATCACAAGTCCCACAAATAATCATACCTCGAACTTTTACTCGAGAATTTAAGTCAGTTACTTTTACACCAAATACCTTGAAAAATTATTATCAAATCGTTCCAGAAACTTTTTAAAAATAAATTTGGTTGTGGCTTTTACTCCAAACCAAATTCCTGCCAACAGTAAATTTTCTTTTTGGTTCGATCTTTAAATGGAAGTTCATTTATTGTTAAATAAAATGGCCATAAGCTAAATTTTGAAGACTTAAAGAGAGATATACCGTCTGTGTTCCAGGTAAATGAGATATTCGAAGGGATCGATAAAAATTCATTATTTTTAAAAAGCGACTGGTAAACACTCCCGTCCCAGATATCTTCTAAATTTTTTTCATTAATTTTTTGCCTGTTAAATCGGCCTTGTAAAGAATTGTAGAAACCAGGTCGCTTAAAAAGATTCAATAACTGTGTCACTAAAGGAATTCTAATAAAATAACTTGCTTCCTCTTTTTTATTACAGTTTGGACATAGACTATTTTGATCATTTAGTTTAGAAAAGCATGCAGAGCAGAAAAAATGACGAGTAATTGGGGCCTGAATATTTTTGAAAAATTTTCGAAAATAATGGACTGATTTTATGCAAAAATTAGGCTGTGCACAATGTAACCTTAAGAGCCATAGTAAATCAGCTAATGCAGCTTTTGTTATTTTATGACGAATCATATATGCCAAAATGCATAAGACGCTCTCGCCTAAAGTTAAGGGAGAATTTGGATAAAGAGGAGAATTCAGATTCTCATTATAAAAACTAGAATCATTGGTTGAAACATCAGATTCATCGCTATCAGAACCACTAGCATTCGATTGGCTTTCATTCCATTCCTCGAAATTATTTTTATCTGAACTAACGGATTCAGTATCTTCGTTATTATCCGGACCAATAGATTCCGTTTCTTCATTATTATCCGGACTAATAGATTCAGTTTCTTCAGTGTAATCGGAACAATCCATGAAGTTATCATCTTGTTCATCATTGTCGTAATCATCACAACAACCATTGATAGTTTCGCAGCAATCACTGTCATCATCTGTACTCTTAAGATAGTCGAATCCAGGACAGACACTATTTGTATCACTACCGTCTGAAATATGTGATTTTTATAAATAAAAGAGCATTTACAAATTCGAAAATAAATAAAATTCAATTGATTAATAATTCAATAATTCAAGCATTGAAAAAAAATATTTTCAAATTAAGTGATTTCCTGCTTCAAAACGTATTAATTTTTTATTCAATATTTCAAATCGTATTTTAAAAATCTTTGAGAAATTTTAAAGGATCTTAAAGAATTTTAAAAGATTGTAACGAATCATATTTTTAAAAGTTTTGAGAAATTTTAAAGAATTTTGAAGAATTTTAAAAGATTTTGAAAAATTTTAAAAGATAACTGTGAAAAATTTTGGTGTAAAGTTGGACCCGACGACTTTTACACCACCGTGTAAGTGTGAAATTTCGGTGTAAAATTTCCTTCGTTGGGAGATTTCTGATGGTGAAAAAGTTTTTTCGTGACTGTACAGGAGACTGTACTTCTGCGGATCAGAAGACGGTCCATAGGTCTCGTATATATGAGTGAAGTACTTCTGTCCATCAGAACATTTTACACCGAAATTTCACACTTAAATATTAATTAATCTTATTATAAGCCTACGAGAAATCTCACACAGATAATCTATCATCGTTTTCGAATCAGAAACTCGCGATAAATTTATTTATTAGTGTCAAATAAAATCATCACCTGTTTCTCGAGAAACATTGGATCCCCTGTTGGAACAATCTTCGACTTCGTCATCAGACTTGAATAATATTTTGCGAATTCGATACTGCGTCGATCTTGAAAGTTTTTCATAGGGTTTACCACCGAACATTTTTCTAAATAATTGATAATTATTTTATTTTATTATGTTTAGTTCCTGAAAAATATTTTTACATTCATTAAAATACTCACGTAGAGTCGTAAATTACATTGATAACCACTCAATTAAGAAGCAACAGCAAGCGTCTAAGATTATATTAAGTTGAACAGTTTCAAATCTTCCTTTTGTAAAATAATTTATATTTTTTCCTCAATAAATCGCTTAATTGAAATTTAGCTTGTTTATTTTATGCTAATGTCATTTGTTTACATAAATTAGTCATATGTTTATAACTTTTAACCTGCAAACTTCAAATAGCGAGATGTCACGAAAAATGTCAGATAAAATATTTTCTCTTGTATTTTGGGATGATTTAAACTCCCACTCTGTAATTAAAACGAGCTCTATTAAACGAGCGATCAGAACTGGAAAACTTACGGCCAAAAAAAATAATAAAAATGAAGCGGTAAAAATTTTACTCCAAGACGGTAAATCTATTTTATTATTTTATCTACTTTATCTTTTTTTTCTTATTAAAATATCAAAAATTGTTTTTTTAGATGATAAAGAATACTTGGAAATGGTCGATGTTGATCAAAATGGAAAGATTTTGCTAAATAAAAGAAAGAAAGATGTTAAGAAAGGAGGTAAGAAAGGAGAAAAAATCAAGACATCTAGAGCTGTTGGCCGAAAGGTAAATGATGAAGATATTATGCAGACCAAGTCTATTTTTGATGAAGATTCAGATGAACCATCATCACCATCTTCGAAATTAAGGAGAGTAACTAGGAAAATCATTTCGAGTGATGACAGTGAACTTGAAGAAGAAAGAACCAAAAATTATTCCAAGAAAGTATCTTCGTCAACCATCAAGCCAAGAGCTAGCAACCGTATGCTTATTTCAATTAATTCTGAGGATGAAGACAATGAACCTGAGACAAAGAAGAAAGTGATAAGCTTCAAAAGACACGACCAAACTAATTTGAAGCAAAATAGTATATTTATTTAGAAATTTTTACTATCCAGAATCAAATAAAAATTAATTATAATTTTTTCAGATGATGAAGAATCTCGAGAACTAATTAATGTCAATAAATATGAAAGAGCTGTAAGCAAAGTAAGACCAAGAAACGAAGAAACAAACAAAGGAACCAAAGCAGGCAGCGTCGAAAATTCACCAATGCGTAACAAAAGGAATCCCCGATCGACATCCCCTGTTGGATTTTATTATGGGAAAATGTCTTCTTCAATGCTCAAACAAAGAACTAGCGATCTTGTATTTACATCAAGCGATGAAGAAAGTGAACCTGTTGTAAAGAAAAATCTTATCCAAGATGGTAAGTGTAATTTTTTTTATTTTAATCGTGTAAAACAAAATAATAAATTCATAGTGTGATTTTATCTTATTTTCAGATCGTGGAACTCGTTCAAAGACAGCAGATATCAATGATGTTACAATCAAAGTCAAATCAAAAGCTGGAAATTCAATCCTTACCTGTGATGATTTTGAAGAGGATAGTGACTCTGTTTTTAATCCAGTGAGAAGAATGAAAAAATCTCTGGTGGATAATGGTATATTAATTTTGAATTTTTATTAAATAATTGGCTAAAAAATACTTATTATATTTTTTTTCATCCCAAATAATAGTTCAAAAAGGTCTTGTTCAGTATTCAGACTCCTCAGATGATGCAGAAGGTAATTATGAGACCAATAATTCGGGTAACAGTGAAGTGATCAATAAAGAGGATTCAGAAGGTGACAGTGACATTAACAGACGACGTTATCATAAAGTGGACAACAAGGAGGAGTCAGAAAGTGATAGTGACGCCAACAGTCGCAATAACGACCAAGTGGCCAACAAACAGACTTGTATGTAATTTTTTTAATATTAATTAATTGCTTTCTATGATCTATAACTTTAAGAGCTGTTTATGATTTTTTTTATGTTTATAGCTAATACCTTTTCCAAAATAAACGATAATACTGAAGAGATTATCATTCTTGACGGACAAAAGGAATTAAACACAAAATTGACCAAGAAAAATTACCTCGAAGAAGATGATAGAGGTAAAAAGCAGAAAAATCGACAGGAAAGCTTCTCGGCTCATTTTTCCGGTCCTTTAAAAGGTCAAGAGAGCTCAAGCTTAAAGGCTGTAACTGACTTTAAATCTAAAAATCAATCAAAGAGCAAGGGTTTGTGATTCTTATCTAACAATAATTGATTTAACCTAAGAATAATTATAAATTCATAAATAGCTCCAAGAGTCTTTAATGCCTATTATACCGTAGCTTTTCATCTAATTTAGATAATTAATATTATTTATTTTTTTCTAATTATTTAAGTAATTAATTGTGATTTATTCTTACAGACTCCCCTGGAACATCAAAAATTGATGAAGTTGACAATGATCAATTCTCTGCAGAGGGTAAAATTAAATTTTTTTTATCTCTATTCTATTATCTATTATAATTTATAAATCACAGAATTAATAATTGGTTTTTGTTTACGACTTACAGATTTAAAACTATTCAAGCAATTTTTAGAACTTCGGAAAGCCAGTGTTCAATCACCGATGCAAGTTGCTTCAAGTACAAATAAACAAGAAAAAGTGACTGATAACAAGGATGAGGTAATAACAAATATATAAAATTTTGCAGCCGTCTGTCTAATTTTTAATTTATTAATAAACTTATACTAAAAACTGTTTTGTGGAGTAGAGGGAGTTAATCAAGGGATCAGAGATTATGGTCGATCGGTATAAATTGAGATTATTAACAAAAACTATCAGAAAAAGCAGGGCAAATGGCACGCGAATTATTGAGATTGATCATCGGAGAGGAAAACCTAGCTGAGATGGTTCCCCAAAAAGAGAAAGAAGGCAGAAAGTTGATTCCCCAAAAGATATCAAACGCCATTTTGAGTAATTACATTACTGATTTTTGAAAATTATTACACACATTATTAATCAGTGTTTAATTAATTGTCAAAAATTTCTATTAATAGTTACTAATTTTATTTCAACTTAATTAATATTAATATCGAATAATTAATTTTATCGTAGATATAATTTTCCTTCTCTGATGGTTTCAGGCTACGTTAATGCACATGTTATCGGTGGTCATCAACTTGAAATCGATGAATTTCAGAGCATTATGAGATCGTTGTGTTGCTCCGTTCGTAATAAATACAAGAAAAAACTCACCGTTAAAAAGGCATAATTTAATGCACATTAATACATAAAAACATGTTCACATTACTTTAAGTTTAGAATAATTTTTTACAAAATTAGATTAAATTTATTTTCAATCTAGAATTATTAAATTCTAGAATAAATTTTTGTATTCTCATAACTGATGATAAATAAACTGAAGCTTTTACATGAGCGAAGAATTATAATACAGATTTTGTGTGTCGTAGTTAATACATATTAACTAATACTTGATTACAGGTTGAGATTACTTTAAGTTTAAAATGATTTTCTCCGAATTTAGATTAAATTTATTTTTAATTTTGAATTATTATTATACTCTAAAATGAATTTTTTTGATATAAAAGCTGATACTAAATAAACTGTAACTTTAAATAAATAGATGTACTTACTTTATTTACAGGAGTGAATCTAAGAGTAAATACGTAAGTACTCATTTAACTTAATCATCAAATTATTGTTATTAAATATTTAATTAAAAATACATCAATTATTTACAAGAAAAATGAATATTAATTTATTCTCAACTCTGTTATAATTTATAAACTGATGCGATTTTGTATAAATTGCATTTAAATTTCAGCTAAAAACGGTGATTTTAAGTTTTTATCATATAATTATAATGCATAGCAATACCTGACACATGTTAAAATTATCTTAAGCTAAAATAATTTTATGTTGAATTGTTATTAAATTTATAATTAATGTTAAATTCTAAAATTAATTTTCGTATAATAAAAAAAGAATTTCAACTTAAATAAATTTGTATACTTACTTTATTTTTTGGAGTAAATACAGGAGTAAGCATGTAAGTATTCAATAAATTCAATACTATTCAATATTAAGCTTAAAATAAATTAACCATCCAAGAGCATATTTGATATAAATCGATTATAAATTGTTAATAATTTATAAAAATAGTGATATGATTTTGTATTAAGTTTATTCGAATTTCAAAATAATTGTTTTTCAAAAATTATTTTAACTACTCATTATTTCCCCAAAAAGATTGACTCAATTGAAATTTTATTTATTTTGAAATTCACAAGTGTTAATTCACAATCAATTTGAAGAACATTGATACTTAACTTAAATTATATACACATATAGAAAATGATTTTAAAAAATGATTTTTCTGCAATCTATCTTATAAATAATTACAAAGTCGAATTGACTCAAAAATAAATTCATATTTGTGTCAAATAATGAATTTACTTATCAAAAGAATCAAAATTAAATTCATTATAAATTATAATTTTTTGCACGGGATTGCAGTCTCAGGTGAATTTTTAAAGTCTTTTAGATTAGAAAAATATTCATGTTGTTTTACTACTTGATTTTAGTGAAGTTGTATTACATAAAATTTATAACAATATCACCAATTGTATTTGTTTTTTATTTAGAATCGATTAAAGTGTTGGAAAAAAAACTTGAGACCCTTGATGGAATCAAATCTCCAATAAAAGTTATCGATGGTGACTGTCATAATCAGGAGGATGATGATGATGATGATCTAACTATGTCCAACAATGCTCATTCTTTCAAACGTAAAACCAATCAGGTAAAATTAAGCAATTTTGTTTTTTAAGTATTATTGTTAAAAAAAATTAAATTGAAACGTATAAGACGATAATAACAAAATACATTACTCACAGAACTAACGATATTCATTTTCAGGTCGACAATTCTGAGCCATCAGCGGCTAAAAAAAATTAACTTTAGCGATAATTCTCTAGACGATGATCAAGTTCAAGTAATGCTTTCATAGGATCTTTTTATAATTATTTTATCAGACTTTACTTGAAAAATATTTTATGTAAGTATGAGCCAACAGTGAATAAATATTAATAGTTCAATTGGTTTCAGAATAATGGTAAATCTGACGTAGAAGTATCTGAAGTCATCTAACTCCAAGATGATGACATTAGTACGAAGATTTCGCCGACTATTTCTAGTGTTAATGAAAAGAAGAAGTCCAACTCTGACTCTTTAGAAATTGTAGACGTCGAAAGTGGATTAAATAATAAAAGAAGTCTCCCACCATCCTCCGAAGCTAAGACCTTCTCTTCTTCTGACATTGGTAGACCACTACAAACTCAAACGTCTCCAAATCAGTTCGTAACAAAACATGACTTGAGTGCAGGTACTTATCATCTACAGTATTTTAATATTTAACACATGTTTAAATACAGGTATAATTTTGTTCGTGTATGTTTAGCTTTAGCGGAGATGAAAAGTTTTCTTACTAATAGTCAACGAAAAAAAGATCATAAATGTCAAGCAAGTACTAGTAAGCCCGAAGAAGTTGAAAATAAGGATCCTGATTTAGTATATTATTTTTCATTTTAATTTAGTATTAATGGGCTTATATCAATTAATATTAATCATCATTATTTATATTTTACAGAAGGAAATAGGAAAAAATGGAAGTAAAATTTACGTAACCAGAGAGCAGTGGGATTGCATAAAATCAAAAACTACATTTACATCGATGGGAATTGCCTTAGTTGTGGTATTATTTAAAAAGGAAACACTACTTAATAGCAACTACAAGGGTGGTTAGTCAAAAATAAAAAAGCCCGAAGGTGAGAGTATTCAATATAATGCGTTAGATTCAACAATTATTGAAGCGATAAAAGGTAAACGTTAAATAATTATTTGATAGTTAACTAATCAATATTGTGGCTTATATCAAACATGTTTTGATAGTAACTGTCAAAGCTCGATTTAAAAGTAGTTTCAACGAAGGTAAATTCGGTGCAGCTATAAACACAAAATTAGCTTCATTGAGAACCGAAAATCGTCGTCATACTGTGAGTTGACAATAATCAAGATTTTACTACGGCCATCAATTAAAACTTAGTTACTATAATTATATTAATTATTTAATGTTACAGGAAAAAACCAAGGAAAAGCCGAATAAAGATACTAATAATAAAAATTGATAAGGCCTTTTTTTAATTACTAACGAGTTTTATAATATTTTTTTGTCTACTATAAAAATAATAATTTATGAAATTAATAAAATATTTATACTAAGTACCACAAAAAAGAAAAAAATAGTTAATTTTTATGTGTATCAAACATTTTTTTACGAATAAACTCAAAATTTATAATCATACAATATTGCAAAAATATTATTCCTAAAAAATAACAGTAATTTATGCTTACCTATAATCTATATTAACTTAATTGAAAGGCTTTTATTTTTGATAAGTTCAGCAGCGTTCTATCTCTACAAATATTTTTACTTATGTTTCTGTGTATACTTCGATGGATTTTTTTGATTATATGCTGTATATAACTCCGCGCATATTTACGCATATACGCGTACATATATTTACGCATATACGCGTACATATATTTACACATATACGCGTACATATATTTCTCTATATATTTAACAATGTATTTAGACATATATGCTTGAAATATATTTTTGGGCAAAATTTGATGTATCGTGCATATATTTTTTCTATACACTACATATATTTTTGCATATATTTGAAAATATATACAAAATTATATACAAAAATATATACTTTTTCGGTGTGGTGACCGCACCCTGGTTCGAGACGACAAGACGCCAAGCAGCTGAGCCCGCCAAGTTGGACCGGAGTATTAGTCGTCGTTGGATAAAACAATAATTGAGTCTTCAGGTATTTTCGATTATTTTAGGCCAGATTAGATTATTAATTTAATTAAGAGGCTGAAATAATTAAAATTAATTTCTCGAGCGACCATTTTTATATTAGCGAGTTCGTACCTTAGTTATTTATTGTCAAGGTCAATTAGTTAGTTTTGTCGTTGAACTTTTATATTGAAAATTAAATTTAATTGATTAATTATTAATTTATTGGTAGAAAATTTATTAGTAATTTATTATAGGCCTGTTGGCTATAATAAATTAATTATCGTTAGGAATTTTCAAGACAAAATTTAAATAAAAAATGAAAATGCGTAATTGAGTTAGTGAAGGTCATTCTATAAGGTTCTATGGTTGTAAATCTTGTTGAGACGCTTTAGAATTACAGTAGTTGAATTTAAGAAATTGTGGTAAATTAAATTTAGGCCGGTGGGCTAAATTTAATTAATTTAGTTAATTTAGCGAATGTATTTATTGAGAAATTTAGTCAATTTAGAAAATGATTACTGAACTTGTTAAGAAAACTATGTAGTGAACTTTGTTAAAGATTATTTAGTGGAGATCAAGAAATGAAATAAATCAGTGGGTTTAATAGAATAAATTGATTGATAACTTTAGTAGAAAATTTGGTTAAGTAAATTGAAAATGAATTTAGTTAAGAAGATGTATTAATGAATTAAAATCGAAGCCGGAATTTCGTGTTAAGTAATTGTTAGGCGTAATTTTGGTAATTTTGGAGAATGCGTAGTTTTGAGATTCAGTTTTATTGGTAATTAAGATGTATGAATAAATTGAGAATTTTGGGAAATTAAGGGGTGACCAATTGAACCGGGTTAACCACCTCGTTACAAATTTATTAAAAAATTACCAGCATATCCTCGTTGGCAGACACAATTTTTGTCTGGCTCTGATGGATCTTTAAAGTACTCCCCGGCTTTGTAAATTATACCATCAACTTTACACGTAGGGACGCTTCTGGGTTTTCAGCTGCAAAATCACAACAGATACGTTTTTATTAATTAAGTAAGATAATTTGTTGTGACATTTTTAAAGACATAAGCTCACCCCGATGTTACACTCATCAAAACCTTTCATTTGAGTACCCACATCAATTTTTTATATCTATATATATATTATACATATGTATGTATGGGAAATATATCAAAAATGCATGTGGGTACTCAAATGAAAAATCTTGATGAGTCTAACACCGGGATGAGTTTACATCTTTAAAAATATCAATAATTAAGAAATGACCTTGTATCTTGTGAACTATTGCCATTTTTCAAGATATAAGCTCATCCCGACGTTACACTCATCGAGACCTTTCATTTGAGTATACCCACATCAATTTTTTATATATTTATCTATATATATACTCTCTAAAATAAAATTAGTGAAATTTTCACTAATTCAGGTAGTGAAAATTTTTTCACTGTAAAATTAGTGATTTTACTAGATTAATCAATGGACTTTTCACTACCTTAATTAGTAATTTTAAATTTCACTAATTCAAAAGTCTTTTTTATCAATTAGCAGTTACTTTGTCACTAATTCTACTAGTGGTTTTAGAATTCACTAATTACGCAGTTATTTCTACTCGGTTGTCAGTGATTTTGTCACTGTATCAATGACTTCAATGTTCACTAATTTAATAGTAACTTTTCAGAAATCGTGAATAAATAAAACACTGATATTATTTGTGATTTCTTTTTTCACTGATTTAATAGCGCTTTCACTTAAATTATTACTGGAATCTTCACTAATTTTCGAGTATTATTTAATATCGCTAATTAAAAGTTGAAAACTACGATGCAGTCAATGAATTTCTCACTAAAATTACCTGTAATTACAATTATTTTTTCTCAACCGATTGTGTATATATAAATTAAAGTTATCTCGCCTTATTGGTCAAGTGACTAGTGAATTTTAATTCAAGCCAACAGATGGACATTCCATTAACATGCCCATTCCAAACATGCCCATTCCAAACATGTCCATTCCAAACATGCCTTTCAAAATTTTCGTTAAAATGTCATATGATGACACTGATCAATATAAAAAAATTGACATTAAAAAAAAAGGAAAAAATTCACTTGCTACGAATATTTTTTCTGATAGTTTGGAGATATTATGGCCTAATGATAAATCTATAGCTCAAGCTAAATTAAATGATATAAAATCGTATATGCATCTGATTCCTGAAGTTTACCATGAATTTTACAATAATTTAATTGGTGATGATACATTAGAAGAAGATGTTGATGGATACAATGGAGAATTGGATTTTCAAATAAAAGTAACTCGAGTAGAAGATGAAATTAACTAAACTTGAACGTTAATAACTATTTGCATATTTGTTCAATTGTTGTCTTTCGTTTTAAATTATTTTTATTATAGTTAAAACAATTTTAATTAGAAACAAAATCAAAAATTATAAAAATTTAACTGAAAATAACCGAAATTATAAAATAGTGATTATTAGAGTTTAATTTTTATTTTAGTTAAGCCGTTATTGCATAACGCTTTTCAAAGTACGCTCTTTACGCAAAAGTGAATTAACTGTTTTTTTAATTAGTCATTTGCTTTTTTTGATATTTTAATAATTTGTACTTCTTTCTTCTAGGAAATAACAACATTTAAATGAAAAATATTTTTTTAATTGTTAAGTTTATTGTCATAGAAAACTAAATTGAATAAATTTAAAAACTCGCTGAAATCTTGATTTTTGAATTTTGTTGGTTAAGCCGTTATTGCTTAATTCCACCCAAATTCAAAAAATAGTGTTCTATGAAACTTTTATCAGACTTTTGAGCTCAAAAAGCTCAAAAGCATAGAAAAGGTATCTTTTTGAGCTTGGAGAGCTCAAAACAACATATAGATTGTATTTTTAAGCTCGAAGAGCTCAAAAACTTCGGAGGTGCAATTTTAAGCGCCCAGGTATTAACGGAATTAGCGGGAAGTTGCAGGGATGGCCTTTAGAGTCAACCGTTTTCCTAATTTTTTTTCAAATTTCTAATGCTCACCCGGCTTTTACAATATTGCAAATCGATTTGATAGACCTTGCGGGTAATTTCACGCTCTTCAAAATAGCCTTTTAGTTTTTTTGTGTAACTCGCACTGGTTCACCAGTAGGACTTTGAGTCGTCAAAGTACAGTTTTTGAAAAAAATATATTTTCTTTTAATTTTTCGAGCAAACCGCCAAAAGTAGGAAAAAAAAGGACTTACTCATAAAAAAAAAGTTATATGACCAATATTTAATGAATTTACAGCCATTTTTATACCAGAAAATGTAAGAAATTGATAAATACTAACTCATAATATTATTTAGATTCATTTTTTCTATTTATTACCATTATATTTCCCTACGCTAAGAACTTTTTTAAAATTATTATGATTTTTCACTCATAATAAATATAAAAACATCACATGAATTCATAAAAAAGCAACAAAAATTTAATCACAATATACAGAAGGTTACGTTATTATGTAAAATACTTCAAATGTGATAAACATCTAAATAGTTATAAAAAACAAGTTAATAAATTTCAAATAATTACTAATGTTATTGAAAACACATCAAGATTTTGAAGCTGAATATAGCTTTTTGGCACACAGTGGAAATTCTTTTCTACATTGTTGAACTATTAATAATAAATATTCTTTCTGATCTTCATCATATGTACCAAACTCATTACCGATAAACTCGATTAACGATTAACGATTATATCGTTAACGATAAATCATTATGCACAAGTGACAGCGAAAAATTGATATTAAAATAGTAATTTGAAAATATTTTATTAAAAAATTGGCTTATTCTGTCTTAGTATCAGCGTCACTTGATTCTCGGACTAATCACTCAATACAATAAACAATGAGAAAATTATTTTGAGGTTAGGTATGCCATTAAGCATCAAACCCGTCAACAAAGACAATAGAGACGGCAATATCATGCTAATTAATTAGAGCACGGAAAATTGATATAAAATACATCATTTCTAATTTGTAAGTAAAAATAATATAAATTTTACTATTATTTTTATTTTATAAATTGATTCTGTTTCAATCGAACCAGATCTAAACAGATCAGATTTGATCTAATCAGATCAAATTTGATCTGGACAGATCTGGCCAAAATGCAGATCTGCTCAGATCTAATGAATTTGATCTGATTTGATCAGAGCAGATCTAAACTTTTTTTCCCGGGATTTCACTTATTTTGTTTTTGAGCTCTTCGAGCTCAAAAGTACAATTTCTATGTTGTTTTGAACTCTCCGAGCTCAAAGAGATAGCTTTTTTATGCTTTTGAGCTCTTAGAGCTCAGAAGTCTGAGTTTTTTATCAACCTGTATCAGACGCAAAATTTTTTAGTGTGTATTCCATATTTGAAAATTATATTCCACAGAATTAGAAGACGAAATTATTATTTTTTTTTGTTACAGAATTGCTATTAAATGTCTGAAGAAGTAATCGATTTCTAAAATTGTCAGTAGATATATAAATTGATAATGTGTAAAAGCAAAAATTGCAAAAATCAAATTAAATAATAAAAAACAAAAAAAAATAAATATTTATAAATTTTTCTGACCTTTTACTAATTTTTTTTTTATTTTTACTTTATATTGAGAATAGAGAATACATAAAAAAAGAAATGGTTTATTTGATAGATTTTTACAATGCGATAATGCTTCGTTGCGTGGCTGAAATCATTTGATCAGCAATTTATTGATTTGATACTTATAATAAATTAACTTGCGGTAAACTAGACTATATTTTGTATCAGGTAATCTTAATAAATTGATTCCGCGACGGTTAAATTAGAAAGGATTTAATTATCTAACAGAGCTTTGTGGTAGTATGTTACAAAACACAATAAATGTTCATCTATTTTGAAGAATATGTATAATTCTGACTGTATAAAATCAAAAATTGAGTTTATTATAGACAATTTTGTGTATAGCTTCATCATTTATTTATCTAATTTGTCATTTCACGTCTCTTTTCTGTAACTTTTTTATTCGGTTTGTAATTAGTCGACTGCTATAATGGCGGGATTTTTGAAAAAATGAGAGCGCGCGAAGCACGCATGATGTGTATAGTTTTGGTAAAAGTAAAAAGTCTACAATATTAATCTTGATGAAAATAAAAGAACTGATAATTTAGGATGTCCAATTTTAACTCGGAATAACTTTTAAACAGTAAATTTAGCAGAAAATAAAAAAACAAAACTTTTTTTGTGTACAAAAACTCTTTATAGAGAGTTCAATTTCTTATGCTGTTTTTCGGTACATATTTTATTAATAAATTACTTCGTAACAATAAAAAAGAGACAGGTTATTATAATTTTTAATATTCTTACAAACGATACATCCTTTTCATATGGAAAATTGATTTCTTGAAAATTTTGATGTTGAAAAAATGACTCTCAGCTAACGAAATTGTACTAAAATTACAAGATAAGTTACTATAGTGCCAGTCATCTGCAAATTTTAGATCGTTAACTGTTTTCTGCATTATTAATTCAACCAGATTTATACTAGAAAAAGTGTAAATTTATACTCACCGTCTCAAGAAGAGAACCATCGAAGGATATAATCCCAAATGCACTGAATTCCATTTTTTGATGCAGAAGCTCAATAGAAAATTCTACTAGCTAAAAAAAAACCAACGAAAAGACTCAAAATAAAAAATTTTGAAACGAATCAAATCCTACAAATTGAAAAAAAAAAATTACATGCTTACATTTTCGTGAGTTCGCTCCTCTAAGGTGCATCGATCTAAAAGAAGATAAACTGCATGTGCCGTCTTTTTAGTCTGAAAATAAGGTAACGGAACAAATTTTTTGTGCGCTGATGAAAGAATTCACTAAATGTTGATAAATTCATCTATTTAGAGATAATTTTTTCACTTATTAGTTATAATTAATTCAAAATAGAATTGAAAAATACTATTAGAGTCACGTACAAATATAAATAATGCTGTGAAGCGGGAAAGAATAGGAGTTATGGTAATTATTACGTGAAGCGTTCCACATTCACGTAACAGGATATTGGTAGGAACGGATTGAGAAAGGAATGTGGAGAGGATCATCTTAATGTGAGTTTACAGAATATGCGAGAAAAAATTATTAGATAGCTCGGACTGGGATTCGAACCCAGAACCTTCCGAAGACATGTCGGCTACTCTACCATTTGAGCTATCCGGTCTATACTAAATTTCCTTTCGCTTATTCTATATACATTAAGCCACACCGTCCATCTTACGGCAAGCATTTTTACAAATATAAATAATGCTGTGAAGCGGGAAAGAATAGAAGTTACGGTAATTATTACGTGAAACGTTCTACTGAGAGTAACTGTGCGCAGTGCACTATATAGAAGGATTTAGTTCTATTTAATAAGATTTAGTAATAGTTACTAAATCATTTATTAAAGCTCATTTATTTCCACTAAATAAATATTTAGTAGTATTTAACAAATGATTTATTGCTACTCAATAAATCGTTTATTGGTATTAAAGAAATTAATTTTTTAATTAATTTTAGCGTAGAATCTAACTTTTCCACTCAAAATAAATCAACAAAATTAAAATAAATAATTTTAAGTAAAAATATAAGGCATTATAAAGAAAAAAATTTCATTAAATTATAATTATTTACTTGAAATACCCGTGCAAAAAAAATTCTGATTCAAAATGAATTTAAGATTGAAATTCATATTTTGACACAAATATGAATTATTTTTGAGATAAATCCAAATTTGAAATTGATTTTTAAATAGAAATTAGCACGTCTGTAAAACTTTCGATCCTGTTTCAGAATTTTAATGAAGACTTAAAAATATTTAGAATTAATTTTATGAATAAAATATTTTTAAGTCTTTATTAAAATTCTGAAGCAGGATCGAAAGTTCTACAGATGTGCTAATTTCTATTTACAAATCAATTTCAAATTTGGATTGATCTCAAAACTAATTCATATTTGTGTCAAAATATGAATTTCAATCTTAAATTCATTTTGAATGAAAATTTTTTTTGCACTGACATTTATAAAATTTTCAATTAAACAAGTTTTTAACATTTCAATAATTGACAAATTGAAAAATTTAAACTCAACTCCATTGAGAAATGACATATAAGCAATTTTGGAGTATGTTTTCTAAGGTTAGATAAATTTCCCAAAATCAAGCTGAATAAAATAATCTAAGTCAGTGAATAGGTTATGTATCAGATTGGAATTGAAGCCTAGACATCTACTGACAATACTTACCAAACAAATATTTAGTACCTACTATTAAATATTATTTGGTGGAAACAAATATTTATTTCCATGTAATAAGGCTTTGTTGATATTAATATAATTTATTTACAGTAAAAAAATCATTTATTAAACTGTAACAAATAATAATGATGAGTAAAAAATATTTTTTCCTCCCAATTAAATGAGTAAAAATTTTGTTACTAAATCAGTTTAGTACTCCGTACTAAATCCTTTTATCAGTGTGTAAGTGTGCACAACCCCTTTATTTATAAATGGGGAGGGCGATGACTCTATACATTACCTGTGCAACGGCTTGGCCAACTTTGGCAGTCATTACAATAAATCCATAAACCATAATCAAAAACCAAGAACTAAAACTGTAATAATTCACGGTGATTTCTCCCTTGTCATTTGCGAAAAGTGAAAGAATAATAAAGTACAAATAACACACACTCGAAACGCCAAAGTAAACAATGGTCATCAAAATCGGTGATCCATAAAAATTTGAAATCAGCTCGGTGATTTTGAACAGTTTCCCGTGAACATCTCTAATCTTGGTGATTTCATGAGTGATTGGTCTTCGTAGCGGCACTTTAGTGACAAATAACGTGTGTAACTTTATATCACTGTTCACACCACCCAACTTTAAAATGGTTGATTGAATGCTTTCGAATTGTTTGATCACAATATCTAACAAAAGTGAGTACTGCATCAAAACCCAGAAGTGTATCAGAGCAGGAATAAGCCTGATAGGAACCAAAATTGGCTTGTACACAAGTATTTCCAAGACCACCAGAAAAGTGGTCACTAAAAAATTGCTAAGAAATATCCAGTAGATAGCATGGTTGTCTCTGAAGTTGTAAAGCTCGCATCTTTGCAACAGACTGCTTGAAGTTGCTAATTTATTAAGAATTCTGATCATCAATTTTTGACGCACCATGAAAAATTGCCATACTGAAGCTGTAGCGACTACCCCTAAGATGTGCACGTTGTCTCCGACTGTTTTTGCAAAAGCGGAATCAGGTTGATCTTTTTGCGGAATTAGATCTTCATAAGACCACACGAAATATGAACAATAAGCGATTATCAATGCAAGATTGTAAACTGTTCCGGAAAGTGAGTGTTGAATAACATAATTTTTTTTTCGTGTACGTTGGAAGTTCGTCCATGGTGATAGTCCAACAATTTTAAAAATTATGTATTGAATTGTTAGTGCGATGCGGTATGAGTGATCATCAAACTTGCTGGTGTATTGTAAAGTTTTTGGCTGTTGGTTAGTCATGGTGTAAGCTATTTGCAAAGTGTTAGGGATTTTGCACGATGGACATAATGGAGTGAATCAATTGGATTAGATGTGACGATAAGATTGATGGGTTGTAGTTGAATGTTCAATATTCATGAGGTTGGACGCGGAAAATAATTTATTGAGCTATCGTAAGTCTGATCGGATAGAAATATGGAAAGTTATTACGTTAACATTAGTTTGTGTGCTGATAAAAAATAAGTGTTGGATAGCAATAAACAAATTCGATATATTTAGCAGGAGGGGGCAGACGCAATTGGTTTTTCGTGTGTAAAGAAAATACTTGATTTGAAAGAAATATAGTCCTGAAAAATAGGAAAGGTTTATTAGAGGTCTTTTGAGTGCGGAAATGATGCATTAACGATTTTTGGGAAGTTGAAAAAAAAAGTTTGGAAAATCCAAATGAGCATGCCTTAAGCGCTCATGTCATACACAAATTATTTAGATTGAATGTTTAGATTACGATTTGTTAACTTTTTCATAAAGACTTCTTTACTTTTTTTATTGGTTTTTTTGAATTTTCCCTCGAGTGGTGTTATCTCCTCTGTAGGTCGAGCTAAAAAAAATCTTAATAGATGATAAAACAGTTAGTAATTATACCATTATATATAGTTTCTGCTTCTTTACAGTTACTTCAATTCTATTTTATGAAAAATAATATATATGGCTGTCAAAATCGCAGAAAAAATCACCGAACTGACAGCCGAAAAAAATTAACCGTATTGAAACGGAATTATTTTGACACGCAATTTTTACAAGGGTTTTGGCAAACTCTCTAAAGAATAAAACAAAAAAAAATTATATCGTAAAAATGATTTTTGAAAAAGTTGTAGTGTTATCAAGCCCAGTGCTCCTGTTAATAACACGCTCTTATTCACTTAATTCATCAGAAAAACGAGTATTTTCGGAGAAATCTTATTTAATCGATAAGAAAATTTTTTTAACGTGTTCTGTAGTTATTATTATTTATCTCAATATGCTTTTTATACATAATTTTTTTCGTTTAATTTATGAAAATCACGTTTGAATCGAAATTATGATTTTTAGGCGAGTAGAGCATACCTGCGCGCTTCGCGCTTAAGGCCGATTTTCTCATCAAAATTCAACTGTTTTCCTTCAAAAAAAAGCAGAAATTGCTTCAATTAATACTGCATAAATTTGTCAGAGATGAAAATTATTCTAATTAAAAAATTTTTGTCATCCCATTGTTCCGGTTTTGAACAAAAAGCGCCCATAATTTTATTCAACTCATGTGCATTATTCACGTTTTATTAATTACCTAAAAAGTTAAGTCTAAATAGTTTTTTAGCAATATGGTGATAATTTTTTTCAATCATAAATTTCGACACAATACCAATAGCACGATAGAATCTTCTGATTTAAAGGTTAGGTGTTTATGAATAAACTCTACGTTAAAAACATTCAGCATCGCAATCTTGGCTACTCATAAGGTAACAACAGGGAATTATAAATAGCCTCTGTTTCGTTGTGGACCGAAAAATATATTTTACTAACTGATTTATTTTAAAAACTATATATAGTTATACGTTTATTTTTTATTACATGATAACAGCCGAGATTATAGGCATCTTCGTTGCAATTTGACAAATAATTTATCAGCAGTCGGTAAACGGCCATTTAGGATTCAGATTAAGGTATGATAAAACGTAGATAGCGCCCATAAGTTAAATAAAAGCACTTAAGAAGCCTTTGATTTTGATGGCAATTACATTGAATTTTGAACTTCCCGCTTAGAAAATTGAAAATTTTCAAAAAAAAATAAGGAAGTTGTTGGTTTCACCGCGATTTTCGAAAATCGAGTTTATATCTGATCAGATCTCGACGTTTGGAGGTCCTAGGAAGCTTCCCCGAATGTTTCCGCGATGATCCCGACTAGAAATTTCGTGAGGCATTGCCGAACAATCAATTCGGGGCAAGTTTGGCTTTCCGAACTTTGGCAAGCCTAATTCACGCCTTATTAATTCCACTATAGGTAAGCCAAACTTCGTTCTGCCGTAGGTCTTCCAAGCTACGCCCAAATTTGGCAAACCGAACTTCGGCAAATCTTTGGTAACTGTGATTTCATGCAAGTCAGGCATACCAATAGTATGTCAAACTTCGAACTGCCGTAGGTTTTCCAAGCTATGCCCGAGTTTGGCAAACCAAACTTCGGTAAATCTTCGGTAACCGTAACTTCATGCAAGTCAGGCTCGAGTATGTTATATACTAATAGTATGTTAAACTCCTGACTAGAAATTGTAGTGAGGAATGCCGAAGAACTAGTGAGGGACAAGTTTGGTTTGCCTAACTTAGGCCTGCCTAAGTTGCACCTCATAAAAACCAAGGTAGGCAGAACGAAAATTGGCATGCCGAAAATATTCCAAATTTGGTTGTGACCCTAAAACTGTGTGGCATTGCCGAAGTCTGGCATATTATGGAAATGCCGGACTGATTTGTAATAACGGTAACCATAAATAATTGCTGAAGTTCGGCTTGCCAAATTTGGACGTAACTAGGAAAGTCTCATGGATTCCTTAAGCCTAATATATCATGGGAATGCCGAACTGGTTTTAAGTAACAATAACCTGAGTTTTGCTAATTTGGAGCGAGCTTGGCTTTCCGAACTTAATAGGCTAGCCCAATTCGAATCTTATTTGTTTTAAATTAGGCAAGCCGAACATTGGTCATGCTTATAAGTGTCTTGAGGCAAGAGGTCGCTCATCATCGGCGTAGCGTCGCGGTATGGTATAGGGCCCTCGAGCGTCGGGTACGGTGTTCGAGTCTCGCGTTCGACATGTACGATTTTTATTAATTAATAATTACTAATTATAATTACTATTAAGGCGAGTGTGAAGTAAAGTTAAGTGTTATGTGTGACTAATGTATCTAACTCCTACATCACCTCCTTCCCTTTGACTTATCAAATCTACCAATCAAAAAAAACTTCTTCCCATGTAAAAACGCTCCGAAAAATTAAAAACAAAATTACTGAAAAACTAAAATTAAATAATAAAATATAATATTAAATAAAAGCAAAAAAAAATTTGTTTTTTTTTATTCACGAAATATTTGAAAAATTTAGTCCTAAATTCCATTTTTATACTTAAAATAGTAAAAGTAGATAAAAAAATAAGCATTTGTTATTATTAATTTTCGCTTGATAATAAAAAAACTAAAAACCAAGAAAGAATAAAATTTGGATTCATCTTTGTGAATTTGGTTTCCGAAATACTGCCTACTTAAGTAGCCAAATTCGGACCGAATGAGGTTTAGATAATCACCAGTAAGTGTGGTTTCCAAACTGCATCCTAATCAAGAAGCCAAGTTAGGCTGAGCCTCGCAACTGCGTTACATCCCAAACTTCGGCCAGGTTTGGATGCCTCATTTACCGCAAGTTTGGAATTCGGCATGCCTTACTTGCACCAAATCACTGCCTCCCTGAAATTTCTAGTCAGGATGTCCGTACGACTGTATGTATGTGTGTGTGTGTGTGTGTGTGTGTGTGTGTGTGTGTGTGTGTGTGTGTGTGTGTGTGTGTGTGTGTGTGTGTGTGTGTGTGTGTGTGTGTGTGTGTGTGTACGGCCGTATGTAAACCTTCCATAACTTTTGAACGGCTTGACCGATTTCATCGCGGTTGGCACCATTCGAAAGGGCTTGACCAAACTTAGATTTTGACTATGATTTGAACCGATTCAAACCAGTAGATTTTGAGAAATCTCAAAAAAACTGAAAAAAAAAATTTTTTTAAATGTGGTTTCTTTGGAATAATTTCAATTTATAATTTTTTGGATCAATTTCAAAAACTAATCAGCTCTTAACGTCAAAAAACCACATCGATTGCCACCAGCCCGGTCAGAATCGGTTCATTCGTTCGTGAGTTATCGTTAACGAAAAAAATCGAAAAAATCGTATTTTAGGAATTACTTCGAAATTCCTTGTTCGATCAATTTAAACCTAAAGGTTCTTCCTGAGGCTTTAAAAATTACGTTGAATGCCACTAACCACTTGAAAATCGGTTCATTCATTCAAAAGTTATTTCGGTTTAAAAATTCGAAAAATAGTGTTTTATCCAACTTCCAGCAGATGTTTGAGCTCGGAGAGCTCAAAATGATACGAAAATTATATTTTTGAGCTCGAAGAGCTCAAAAACGTAATAAGTGCAGTTTTGTGCGCTTAAGTATGAAATGAGCGGGAAGTTACAGGGATGGCCTTTAGGGTCAACCGTTTTCGTAATTTTTTTTTTCTGGTGTGGTTCTCGAACATTAATCTCAAAGCTTATTTTATTTTCAAAATTGCCTTTTTTCGGGCTGAAAAAACTGCATTAAATATCACTAAGCGAATCAAAATTGAATAATTTGTTGCGGAGATATCGGTAAATAATATTCAAATTTCCAATATGGCTGTCAATAACAAAAGAAATTTTATTTCGATTCTTAAATTTATGTTACAGAATTAAGGTGACAAAATTTAATAAAATATTTAATCACATATAGTAATTGGAACACACGATTTTATTAATTTGGGGGAAACGTCTGTAATTTTTCAGGGAAATTCGAACTTCCACTTCTATAAAATTGTATAAGTATAACAAGATAGGTAACGATAGTACCCAAAACCTGTTAAATGGAAAAATAACTTATTGTAAGTACGAAAATAGTCAATAACCATGAGAATTTTTGCGCTTACTGATTGGAGAAGAGAGCCATCTAGTGATATAATTCCACAAGCAGTAAATTCGACTTTCCGATGGAGAAGACCAAGTGAAAATTCAATTAACTGAAACATAAATTGATCATTGCGATAAACTAAGGATCTGCCTTGATATAATTTAAAGTGAAGAATAAGGATTGATTACCTGATTTTCTAATTTATCATCCATTGTGCAGCGATCCAAAAGTAAGTGTACCGTAAAACTTGTTTTTTCACTCTAAAGAAAAAAAAATATTCTAACTTGGTGGATTGGTAATAGTTAAAATAATTATGACAATGGTTATAAGAATTTTAGTAATGAAAAATAATGAAGAGAGAACCATTCTTTTAATATAGATCAATAGGAGAGACTATAGGCTGAAGAATGTGTGCGTTGGTGTGTTGTCTAATAAAACGAGGAGTATCAGTATAGATGTATAACAAGATTATCTGAATACTTCTGAATTTTAGTAAGTTTTGATGTTAAAGGCATTCTATTAGCAATTATGATATATAATACACGTAAAGATTAGAACCTGACTGGTTCGTGTTCTGCACCAGACTCAGTCGTGTGCAAGAAAAAATGGAAGAAAAATTAGTTTACACCAGAGTCGTGTGCGCACACGACTCACTCGTGTTTTGCACCAGACTCAGTCGGGTGCTGCACCAGAATCCGTGCATAATAACCACTCTGGCACCGCACACGACTGAGTCTGGTGCAAAACACGAACCAGTCGGGTTCTAATCTTTCCGTGTAGCATATATATCGATTAGTGTAATGCATTAATATGTATTTAATTGATGACTTGTGTGTCAGTAGATCTGTTGATGTATTAACTTTAGTGGCAATCGATATTACAGTGTGAAAATTCAAGTGATTTTTGCAGAGTTCAGAAGTTCAATTTTTATCAAATTTCGATTGTCATTTTTCCGGAAATGATTCACAGTTGAAAGTGAAACTCGGCATTTAAACACGCAAACTATTTGTACCATGACATTGTTGTTATTTTAGTACAGTATTATTGATTACATACGACATTTAAATAATAATCATTCGTATTATCGACTGAACTTGCATTTTTAAGAGTGACTTTAGCGAACTTAGTGTTGAGCGCATTTAAATTGAAAACAAACGAAATTATAATCGTAAATCAAAGTGTGAATTACATTTCCGAAAATTGAAGGTTTTTGTCAAAGAAAGATGAAAATATTCTCATTGCAAAGATGCATTATTTATATTATGTTGTATTTTCATCAAGTTTTGCACGACTCATGATGCAAAACATCAGAGAGTGCTTTACGATCGAAAAATTTTATTCATCCTATTCGGCAACTATTTTTATTATTATAGTCTTGATAGTTCACGGAATTAAGATATTTTGCATACTATTGTTAAGATAATTTAATGGAGATTAATTTGACACTTTTCATAAATTAATTTAGTGCAATAGAAACAAAAAAAAAAACATCAAAATAAGTAAAAAAATTTTCCTGTCCGTCATGTATGAAACTCTGAAAACACTGTAACTTGCGAAAAAACGCATTGAGTTAAATTTTTTTTTTTAATTCTTTCAGAGAATTGTAGTTCACCGAATGCGAATGGCTAGATAATTCAGTGTCGTTTGTGTATGTAAGGTAAAAGCCCCAATAGATGATCATGTACCAGTATATGATCACTCCATGTATTTGTATACCTATATTTGTAAATATAGATATACACTGATCATCTATTGGGGCTTTTACCTTACAATTAATAAAATAAAACAAAAACCAGAAGACTGTATATCTTTATATATTGTGTTCATTTATCCCACTAGAGACGCTTGCGCATTATCGTGCTATTTTAGCTGTTTTATATATATTTTTTTCACATTCATTATTTTATTAAGGGGGAACACCACTGTGACGATCGAAAAAAGGAGGTGATTTTCGGGAATTTTTTTGACAGGGAAAATAAAGGAATTTGGGAATCGGGTTTTTTTTAATTTTATTAAAGGTACATTAAAGATTATTTAAAAATGGCGACATTGAAAATTTTCTCACTATTCTTACTGTTTTTTTTTGTTTTAACCCGGCTAAAAAAATGTTTAAAATTAAAATTTTCAAAATTCCGTACGTGCGATGATAACTACGTCCTTACTGATTAAAAAGCAATTTAAGTTTTTATTTTCAGATGATTCGTTTTTGAGTTATCGAACCGACCATGGATGGGGAAATTTTTTCTAGTGCTCTACGAGATTGTTAATAACTTTGTAACAATTAAATATTTTTTAATAAAAATTTAGGGTAATAATCTTTAATGTACCCTTAATAAAATAAAAAAATCCAATCCCCAAATTCCTTTATTTTCCCTGTCAAAAAAAATCTGGAAAACGGTTGACCCTAAAGGCCATCCCTGCAACTTCCCGCTAATTCCATAAATAAGCTCTTAAAATTGCACTTATGACTTTTTTGAGCTCTTCGAGCTCAAAAATATAATTCATATGTTATTTCGAGCTCTCTGAGCTCATAGAGTAAGCTGTTCTAAGCTTTTGAGCTCAAAAGTCTGATAGAAGTTTAATAAAACAGTGTTTTTTGAATTTTCAAACTGCTATAATTTCTGAATGAATAAATCGATTTTCACGCGGTTGGCAGTAATCCACGCAGATTTTCAGAATCTATGACATAATTTTAAACACAAACTGATCGAACCGAAAATCTTAGAGAAATTTGAAAAATTCACTTTTTCCGAATTTTTCGACAACGATAACTCACAAACCAATCAACCGATTTTTACGTTCTTGGTGGCGATCGACGTGATTTTTTGGATTCTAATAATTATTTTGTCTCGTCAAAAACGATCCAAAGAGAAATGTCGAAGTTTTGTGAAAAAAACACGTTTTTCGAAATTTTTCGTTTTCGATAGCTCTCGAACGAATCAACCGATTTTGACGGGACTGGTGGCAATCAACGTGGTTTTTTAAACTTAAGAGCTGATTAGTTTTTGGAATTGATCGGTGGAGCCGTTTAGAAGTTATTCCAAAAAAACGATTTTTTGAAAATTTTATTTTTGGGATTTCTCAAAATCTAGCGAACCGAATCGATTCAAATTTTCACGAAATTTCATGGCAATGACACTCTTTGGATCGCCACCTATTTCGATCTGTTTGGCCGAGTCGTTCAAATGGGCTACCCCTCTTTATATCTCAGAAATAACATCTCGAGACAATAATATCTCAACAATAACATCTCAAAAATAAATGTCTCGGTGCAATTTTGAATTTTTGTGCCGATTTTATGCTCGAAAATAGACCAACAAAAACGCCCGTAATCGTGTTGCGCCCTTTTAACATGGTTTTTGGGAGTGTTTATGCTCAAAAATAGGCCAAAACACACGAGATATAATTGTCTGAGGTATGATTGCTGAGATATATTCACCAAGATATTAAAGGCTGAGATATAATGAGGGGTCATCGTTCAAAAGTTATAAGAGGTTTACACACACACACACACACACACACACACACACACACACACACACACACACACACACATCCATACATACAACTTCCCGATTTTTGAAAATTTTCAATTTTTTTAGCGAAAAGTTAAAAATTACCGAAAATCACCTCTTTTTTTCGATCGTCACAGTGGTGTTTCCTTTTAATATTTCATAATTAAATGAGCATTATGAGTCGTGCACTTTTGGATTTTCCAAGCTTTTCTTTTTTTATCATCATTTATTACAATTATTTCAATCACAAATTTTGATCATTAGATCATCGTTATCATGCAATAATTATTCACTGTTATCATGCTGATTAAAATTCAAGTCATCATTCAGCATCATCATTATCATGCTAATCACCATTTAGAATCATTATTGATAATCATCATGCCAATTATCATGATATCATGAATTAAATACATTACCTCTTTAATAACTCTATTCACACTGAAAGTCATTACAATAAAACTAAAAATCACAATTAAAAACCACGCCGCATCTCCTAAATAAAGAAACATCTGAAACCAAGTCAACGGACTTGACAAAAATATAAAAATAAAATACAAAACAAATATACTCGATATACTAAAGTATAATATCGTCAGCAAAACAGGTAGTCCATAAAACTTCGAAACTTTTCTACACATATCACACAACTCGGCATGAAATTTGTTGAGATGATCAATATCAACTCCAATATTAGGTCTACGTAATGGCACTTTTGAAACAAAGAGCTTTTGTAATTCAATGTTGGGGTCTACGCCAGATAACTGCAAGATAATTAAATTAATATTATTGAACCGTTTATAAAATGCGTCCAAGATCATTGAATACTGCATCAGTATCAAACTGTTTATTATCGACGGTATAGATCTTATTGGTACTACTATCACTGGGTAAGCGCACGTTAAAGAAATAACAAAACAGTTATACAGCACAAAATTGGTCAAAAGTATCAAGAAAACAAGATTGTTTTTTATAGACAAATATGCAGAGTATCTGTGAAATGTCTTGTCTATGCGCATTAATTTGTTGATTACAGTGGATATTATTCTTCGATGCACTAGATAGAAAATCCATATGAAAATCGGTGATAATATGCTAAAAAAAATGAGGTTCACTGCGACTGTTTTAGTGAGTAATGAGTCAAAATTTTTTTTTTGATAGACCACAATTAGCGATGAATAAACATTATAAATGATCCAAGTTATGATTAACAAAAGATTATAAGCCGCACCGTAAAGAGACGAATCAAGAATTAAATAATTCTGAAGAGTAATTGGGATATTTTTTCCAATTAATTTTGAGACTTTCATCGACCATGGTGCTAAACCAAACAGTTTGAAGAAAATTAATTGGAAAATTAAAGATGCACGATAAGTTGTGCTTGATGAATTGTTACATTTTTTAGTGTTGTAGCTATAGAATGAGTTTGGTTGCATTTTACACTGGACTATAGAAGTGTGAGATGATATATAAGTAACAATAAATTTTGGTCTGATGAAGAGTTATTACGGAAATAGAACGTACATTAATCCGGAAAATGTGATGTTTTTATTAAGTTTATCAGTTGACATACGTTTCATTAATTTAGTAACCTTCGTGTCAATCGATAATGAATTATGAAAAGTGCTCGTCGCGCTGTTACAGAGCTTTTTATTATATTAAGCTTTTATTTTCACTAGGAGAGAAATTAATTTCATTCGTAATGAATGATAGAGTATAAGTTTAATGAATTAATGATACAAATATTTGAAATCGAATAAAAATGTAGGTAATCGGAAAAAATGGTTCCGCGCTAATTGACCCCCCGACAAAACATCCTGCGGTGTTGTGTCAGCGTCATAATGTCCGCGACAAATTTGGGAATTGGGTGAGTAAAGGATGAAAGGGGGAAGGGGGGACCTTTTTTTTCTTACTTAGTAGGAATTTTTTGGTAACTGAAAAAAATATAATTCAGACAGCCCGGACTGGGACTCGAACCCGGATCGTTCGGTTACGCGCCAAAGGCTCTACCAGTTAAGCCATCCGAGACACTGTCCGTAACTACTATTCAGTCATCTATTAAGACCTGACTTGAGTAAACACCATCGTCCATCTTACGGTAAATAACAAATATTAATTTGTAGTTAAATTTGTCGTGTAGATAAGTCAGTGACACAATCGAAGGATATAGTGTCGAGGGATCAATTGTCGTGGAACCGGAAAAAATAGACCCGGAAAAAACGTTAAAAATGTCATTGTGTATTTAAATTTTTTTAAAGTCCTAGTAAATAGATTTTACGAATTTCATTAAAAGTAAAATATTTTGCAACCACGCACACTAAATACGTTCTAAAATTTTTTTTTTAATTTTTAAATTTACAATAAGATTTTTTTTAATTTCCCAAAATCATAAACAATCATATCGGTTACTTGGATTTTTTTATTTTTTTATTTTGTATCTTTTTGTAAAGAAAAAAAAATTTTTTTTTCCTAATAGTCTTATGAACGTGGACTTGGCGCGATTTTTTTACAGTGAAACTGTTTTTGTTCGGATTAAGATTTGCCTCAATTCATTTGTAATTTTTCTATTTAAATAACACGAGAAAACTTTTTTTTTGTTTTTGAATTTTAATTACTTCGGAATGGCTTGTTTACGCAATATCCCAGAGAGAAGTCTTATAGGAAATTTTACGCTCTACAAAAAACGTTTAAGGGTCAAAGTTTCTCAGATCAACCGTTTCAAAGATATTTGCAATCAAAAATAACACCAATCAAAAATTTCAAATATTTTCCAATAAAATTGCAAAAAAAAATCATACTTTATATTGATATTGTTTTTTTTTGTAAAATCAATTGAATTCTGTTAATTTGAGATTTTAATTTTTTTTTTTTGCTTATTTACTCCATACGTAACTCACAAAAAATACAAATACATAAATATAAAGGTTAAAATTATCAAACAAATGATTTTTGGGTCTCTTTTATAACAAATTAATTTTATATTTCATAGTTTATAAATTTTTGTAAGATGAAAATGTAAAGTTCCTGATCACACTAACTAAACAAACACTCATCATTGTATTTTATTAAAAATGTTAAAAAAATTAAAATATATTAAATCAATTCAATCAACTATAAAATTTGATTAATTTTTTTCATTTAAAAAATATTGAATGAGCTTTATTCAGCTCCATCGATAAAAGTAGTATATTCGTTTGATTTGAGTAATGTAGTTAGTAAGCTCTGTGTTGGTAAGCTTGGTCGTTCAGTACCAATTTCTCTTTGTTGCTCTGCTTTCAATGCTTTGTTCTATCTTCTCATCATTGTCTTTCTTTATTGATACTGATTGTTATTTAAATTCGTTATATTATTAATTTAATTTGCTTATAATTAAAATATATAAGTTATAAATTTTATGATCACAATGGTGAAAACAGTGTACTTGATTGGTGATGTATTAAGTGAATTTGGTGGAAAAAAATTACCTTTATTGAAAGAGGTTATGTCACTTTTATTTTATTATCTCAAAAAGAAAAATTTTTCAGTGAAAGAAAGCATATCAACCACTGTCGACAAAGTTTTCGAAATTTGGTGTGTGGCACAAATCCCGACAAGAGAGAAAAGATCTGCTTTTTTAAAACTAACCTCAAATCACAATCGATGGAGGAATTTACAAAAAAACTGTAAGAGGAAAAAGTCAAAATCTCAAAAAAAAAAATGAATCCCTTTTTCGGGACGAATTAAATAAACTATTTGATATAGCTCATGCTGATGTGCTAAATTTACTGGATAAAGAAAAAAGATTATTTTATTTGGGACAAAAATCTTCCAGTCGACGTGGTTTTATTTCATATAATTCTCAACCAATTCCAGAAGATGTTGAAGATGTTACGTCCCCACCTGCGTTCGCAGATGTCTCTGATAGCAAATACGCGCGCTAATTTAAAACTCTAATAATTATACAATAATTCCATAAATATTCATTTTTTATAAATAATAATGTAAAATGATAAGTAAAGAATTCCAAATGTTAAATATTAAACATAAAATATTAGAAATAGAAAATGATAAGAAAAAGTGAAACTCAGCCAACACCTGAGTAAACAGAATATTTTTAAGTTTACATTAACATGTTCTCTCGAAGAATGTTAATGGAAAATCTACATAGACAAATATGACTCATTGTAAGACAACTAGCGTTGAGTACAAAGGTATATTCGAGAACATTCGAGGAATGTTCTAAATAAACAAACGATAACGAACGCTTGCGTGTCCTGGACTTTGGAGTTGAGTCAGCGCGGGTCACCCGAGTGGACCTCGGAAATGCCACGCGCATCAACTCAGGACAACAGGACATTCGGGGCCCGATACGCAACCCTTGGACGAGGAGATATAAGCAGGGTGCACGGGTAGTTCGAGGCTCTCTTCTTCTAAGGCTCTTCTTGATCTTAAAGTTACGAACTTAAGACTCTTCATAGTTAACACTCGTCGTAAGACTATTAATTCCAATTACGAAATACCATTACGTACTTTACGGCAGTTGTCAAATCATATAAATTCAAAGTGTATTTTAAATAGTTAAATAAATTCATTTGTTAATTAAATTCACCGAAGTTAGTTATTTCGGAGTTAATTCGAGAACCTCTACTTACGACTCTGGAGGTCGTAACATCTTTATCTCCAGCTCTAGTTGTTCTACTGGTTACTTACAAACCCGTGAGGTAACCGGGATGTAACAAAGATATGGATGTTGATGTAAGCGATGAAAATAATAACTACAGTAATAGTGATAACAATAATGAAGAGAACATTGATATCAATTATAATAACAATAATGATAGTGGTACATTTGATGTCGGAGAGTTCGGTAATGACAATGTTGACTATTCTTGTACAGTTGAGACTGATAATGTTGTTAATCATGAAATATCAAGTCAAACATCTAAGTTATCCCAGAAATCTTTGAAAAGTAATACTTCTCGTATAATCTCTCATAATCTCTGATTATGAAGATGAAATTCCAAAACAACAAGTTCCAAAAATTGATCTAATGACACCAGAACTTGCTGCGGCTTTGGATAGAGCTAATTTGAGTAGTAGGTCGGCGACTTACATTTTTGCTGCTTTATTATCTAGCCTAAATATTGATTGTGCAAGCGTAAACTTCAGTCATTTGACTATTCACCGAGCACGGGAAAAATTTCGCAAAGAAGCGACGTTAAATCTGAAAACTAATTTGGAAATTGATAATTATGTGCTACATTTTGATGGAAAACTGTTGTCAGATATTATAGGTATAGAACAAGTTGACTGGCTTCCTATTATTTTATCATCATCAGGTAAATTTCAACTGTTAGGAGTCCCCAAACTAGAATCTGGAACTGGACAAAATCAAGCTTCAGCTATTATTACAACAGTAAAACAATGGAATATTAATACTGATAACATCAAAGCATTGTGTTCTGATACTACAGCGTCAAATACGCTGTAGTATTTTGGAAGTTATAACACCAATCAAAGATGAAATTTTGAAATTCGTTAATAATCAAATAGAAGTAAAATTTTTTAATCCAGCGCTAAAGAATTATCAACTGATGTTAAAGTGAAACATGAAAATTTATGAAGTTCCGTATAATCATCCATTTTACACTTAATAATTAACCCCGTTGTAAATAAAAATATTGGAAATCAATTTCACATGATTATTACACTCTTAATCATCATTAACGATTACAATTGCATTTGTAAAATATTTTGTAACTTTTACTTCACATCAGTTGATAATAATTAATGTTCTTTACTTTGAGGTTGCAATTTAATTAATTTTATTTTGACTTTGAACTTTTTTTGTAGATGGATCATTGTTGTGACGATTACCGTGAACTTCTGCAATTATCATCGATATTTTTGAGTGCTACTACCACAAATATTACATTTAAGCGTCCTGGAGCCGTCCATCATGCAAGGTGGATGGCTAAAGCAATATATAGTTTAAAAATTTTTTTATTTAGAAATGAATTTCATCTTACTAAATCAGAAATAGCTGGATTACGAGAACTTAGTTTATTTATCATAATATTCTATTTAAAAGCTTGGTATACTGCGCCGTGCGCTATAGCAGCACCTAATAATGATTTAACTTTAATTAAAGAATTAATTTCATATAAAAAATTTAATAATACTATTTCACGGGCATGCTCAGAAAAATTAGCCGATCACTTGTGGTATTTAAATAACGAGTTATCTGTTTTATCTCTCTTTGACGAAACTGTTTCAGTTGAAACAAAAAGAAGAATAGTTCATGCTTTAAAAAACTGTGAAACCAATGAAACTACAACGAGTCGTTTTATAATCGATAAGAAAAATTTAGAGTCATTATTAAATAAAGATCTTAGTTAATTTGTATCTATGAGATCGATAAATCTGTTCAAATCGTTTGATTTGTCGTATGATTTCATTGATGAGGATGTAACTTTGTGGCCTCAGAATCTAAATTACAAAAGAAACTTGGAGTATTTTGAGAAACCAAGTTGTAAATGATGTAGCAGAACGCGGCGTGGCATTGATAGAGCAGTATAATCGATGCTTAATGAAAAATCAAGATCAGCTTCAGTATTTATTGCAAGTAGTGACAGAACACAGAAAACGATATCCTAATTGCAATAAAAATAATTTTATAAAATTGTAATATTTTAAAGTTAGAAAAAATTTTATGAATTGTTGTTAAATATTGTTTTTTGTTATAAAGAATTGATTGTTTAATAGAATTAATTAGTATTTGGTAGAAAATAAAATAAATTTGTTATAAAAGAGACCCAAAAATCATTTGTTTGATAATTTTAATCTTTATATTTATGTATTTGTACTTTTTGTGAGTTACGTATGGAGTAAATAAGCAAAAAAAAAATTAAAATCTCAAATTAACAGAATTCAATTGATTTTACGAAAAAAAAACAATATCAATATAAAGTATGATTTTTTTTTGCAATTTTATTGGAAAATATTTGAAATTTTTGATTGGTGTTATTTTTGATTGCAAATATCTTTGAAACGGTTGATCTGAGTAACTTTGACCTTCAAACGTTTTTTGTAGAGCGTGAAATTTTCTATAAGGCCTCTCTCTGGGATATTGCGTAAACAAGTCATTCCGAATTAATTAAAATTCAAAAATAAAAAAAAAGTTTTCTCGTGTTATTTAAATAGAAAAATTACAAATGAATTGAGGCAAACCTTAATATTAATATTAAGGGCTCTAATAGGCGCCAAAATTTTTGTTTTTAAATGTACTTTCAACTTTTCAACACCATTAAAAAATAAAATTTTTTTTTTTTTTTTTGAAACACCTTAATGTATACCACCAAACGAAGGTAGTGCAGCTGTGTTGCGGCGGTGTTACGGCGGTGTTGCAGTGGTGGTGCAGCGGTGTTGCGGCGGTCGATCGAAATTTATTATTTTTTAGTAGAAAATAATAATTTAATTTTTACTCGGGACAGTGTAGCCGGGTTGCGGTGATGTTGCGGGATTGAAGAAGTATTTTAGAAATATTTATTACAGTGAAGCTGTGTTGCAATTATAATTTTTTTATTAACTTCCCGCTAAAAATCTCAGATTTTCAAAAATCGGGAAGTTATTGTTTTCACCCCGTTTTGCAAAAATCGAGTTTTCATCAGATCTCGACGTTTGAAGGTCACAGGAAGCTTCCCTGACTATCCCCGCGAGGTTGTCACTATGTCTGTATGTATGTGTGTGTGTGTGTGTGTGTGTGTGTGTGTGTGTGTGTGTGTGTGTGTGTGTGTGTGTGTGTGTGTGTGTGTGTGTGTGTGTGTGTGTGTGTGTGTGTGTGTGTGTGTGTGTGTGTGAAAGTATGTGAAAGTATGTGAACCGCTTATAACTTTTGAACAGCTTGACCGATTTCATCGCGGTTGGTGCCATTCGAAAGGGCTTCGCCAAACCTAGATTTCCTGAGAATTTGAACCGATTCGGACCGATAGATTTTGAGAAATTTTGAAAAATCTCAAAAAAAATTAGAAAAAAATCATTTTTGAAAGTGGTTTTTTTGGAATATCTTTTAAACGGGTCGATCGATCAATTTCAAAAACTAATCAGCTCTTAACGTCAAAAAACCACGCCGATCGGCGCTAATCCGGTCAAAATCGGTTGATTCGTTCGAGAGATAGCGTGAACGAAATAAAACCGAAAAAAACCGAAAAAACTGTTTTTTTCACATAACTTCGTCATTTCTTCTCGGATCGTTTTTGATGATATAGAATAATTCCAGAGGTTAAAAAACAGCGTCGATTGCCGCCAAAAACGTGGAAATCGGTTGATTAGTTCGAGAGATATCCTCGACGAAATATTTGGAAATAAGGATTTTTTCAACATAACTTCGACATTTTTTGGAATAACTTTCAAACAGCTCTACCGATCGATTCCAAAAACTAATCAGCTCTTAACATCATAAAACCACGTCGATTGCCACCAAGCTGGTCAAAATCGGTTGATTCGTTCGAGAGATATCGTGAACGAAAGAAAACCGAAAAAAGTTTTTTTTCAGAGTTACTCCGAAATTTCTAGTTTGACCAATTGAAACTTAGAAATTATTTATAAGGCTTAAAAAACTACGTAGAATGCCGCCAACCGCGTAAAAATCGGTTCATTCATTCAAAAGTTATTGCGGTATGAACATTCAAAAAATAGTGTTCCATGAAACTTCTATCAGACTTTTGAGCTCAAAGAGCTCAAAAGCATAGAAAAGGTATCTTTTTGAGCTCGGAGAGCTTAAAACAACACACAGATTGTACTTTTGAGCTCGAAGAGCTCAAAAAAGCGGCCAGGTATTAACGGAATTAGCGGGAAGTTGCAGGGATGGCCTTTAGGGTCAACCGTTTTCCTAATTTTTTTTTTTTTTTTTTAATTTAATTCGAAAATTTGAAATTATCTAAGGAATATATGTCTTGAAACGTATGTTTATGCTCAGTGCTTTATAATTTCAAATTTTCCAATTAAATTAATAAAAAAAAAAAAAAAAATATTGTAAATAATAAACTATACATCAATTGTTACAAAAAAAAGTTTTGAATATTATTAAAAGCAAAAAATTTCTTGCTAAAGTAGAAAATATTTTCGCATTGATACTATTTGTATTTTAACAACTTTGAATTATGAAAATAAAATTTAATATTATTTAAGTACTTAGTTGCTTACAAAGCACTGAGCAGAAGTAATAATTAATGTATGGTTTTGCAACTACGAAATTTTTTTTTTTTATTTTATTGAAAATTTCTATATTTTTTTCTTTTGTTTTTTTAACTTCCCGCTAAGAAAATCGAAGATTTTCAAAAATCGGGAAGTTATTGTTTTCACCCCGTTTTGCAAAAATCGAGTTTTCATCAGATCTCGACGTTTGAAGGTCACAGGAAGCTTCCCTGACTATCCCCGCGAGGTTGTCACGGTGTCTGTATGTATGTGTGTGTGTGTGTGTGTGTGTGTGTGTGTGTGTGTGTGTGTGTGTGTGTGTGTGTGTGTGTGTGTGTGTGTGTGTGTGTGTGTGTGTGTGTGTGTGTGTGTGTGTGTGTGTGTGTGTGTGTGTGTGTGTGTGTGTGTGTGTGTGTGTGTGTGTGTGTGTGTGTGTGTGTGTGTGTGTGTGTGTGTGTGTGTGTGTGTGTGTGTGTGTGTGTGTGTGTGTGTGTGTGTGTGTGTGTGTGTGTGTGTGTGTGTGTGTGTGTGTGTGTGTGTGTGAAAGTATGTGAACCGCTTATAACTTTTGAACAGCTTGACCGATTTCATCGCGGTTGGTGCCATTCGAAAGGGCTTGACTAAACTTAGATTTTGAAAACTATTTGGACCGATTCAGATCAATAGATTTTGAGAAATCTTAAAAAAACTGAAAAATAACTTTTTTTCAAATGTGGTTTTTTTGGAATAACTTTTAAACGGCTTAAAGGTTCAATTCTGAAAACTAATCAGCTCTTAACCTCAAAAAACAACGTCGATCGCCACCAGTCCGGTCAAAATCGGTTGATTCATTCGAGAGATATCGTGAACGAAAGAAAACCGAAAAAAGTGTTTTTTCGGAATAACTCCAAAATTCCTAGCGCGATCAATTCAAAATTTGAGATTCTTTGTGAGGCTTAAAAAACTGCGTCGAATGTTTCTAACCGCGTAAAAATCGGTTTATTCATTCAAAAGTTATTGCGGTTTAAAAATTCAAAAAATAGTGTCATCAAATCTCTATCAGACTTTTGAGCTCGAAGAGCTTTAAAGCATAAGAAAGCAATCTCTTTGAGCTCGGAGAGCTCAAAATAACCCATAAATTGTATTTTTGAGCTCGAAGAGCTCAAAAACGTCATTGGTGCAATTTTAAGCGCCTAAGTATGGAATTAGCGGGAAGTTGCAGGGATGGCCTTCAGGGTCAACCGTTTTCCTAATTTTTTTATCACAGATTTGTTGCGGCTGTGATGCGGCGCTGTTGCGGGCACTTAGACTCCGTACGGCGCTGTTGCGGCTATTTTATGTTTTTACTCGGGATCACCAATAGTTATTGAGTTATTTACGAAAAACTTAGATTTTTTATTTTGTTTATGTTTTTTGTTAATAACAAATTGAAATTTTCATCAAAAAAATAAAAAAAACAACAACATTATTTTCAGAATTTAATTCCGCATCGAATGAGTGATTGTTCATATTTTTATCACAATTTCTAAGATTTTTATTAGCAAATTTACACAGGGTTCTCACAAAAATTTCCGTTACTATGTATCATGGTAATGGTTACCATTCGAACATAGGAATAAGTTCTATTCTTTTCTCTTCATGTACTCATATTTAAAATAATTTTTTTGACGTCACAACCGCAATTTTCTTGAAAAACAAGCACCCCTGGTATGATCGCTCCATTTTTTGTTACAAACAAAAAAAATAATAAAAATAATAATATTATTATTTGTTAAAGAAGATTTATTAATTTTTCAAGCCAACTTACCCGATCCACTTGGAGTAAAAACTCGATTTTCGAAAAACGGGGTGAAACCAATAACTTCCCGATTTTTGAAAATTTTCAATTTTCTTAGCGGGAAGTTAAAAAAATTTTCTGAAAGATTATTTTTATAAACAAATGGTATAAATTAAATAAATAATTGAGTGAGAGCTTCAAATTTTGGCTTAGTTTGTTGTTTAATTAATAAAGAATAAATAAGTCTGCAATCTTTTCCTTGTATCTCCATTAGTTGAAAAGTTATAATAAAGTTTAACATAAAAAATCAGGTCAGAGTGGTGAAATGAAAGAGAAAAGAAAATTGAAAGTTCAATAAAAAAGAAAAATGAATTTTTTTTTAATAATACATGGTTATTTTTGTTTTTTTAAGTAGAAAAAGAAAAAAAATACAAAAAAATAATTTATTTGCTTATAACTTATTACAAACTGTTTATTAAATAAACAATGAAAATTTAAATAATAATCGAATTTTTTTTTAATATCAAAGACCCAAGATAAATAATGATTTAAAAAAAAAAATGGTTTCATAATTCTCATAACAAGTGGTAAAAAAAATTGTTATTTAACAAATGCGTTTTCAAGCAATAAAAAATTTTTTTGAAGAAACGATTTTTTTTTTTAATTATAATTATCATCAAATATTATGTTATCAAAATTATATTGTTCATTGATCTATTCTGCAGGCACCTGAATTTTTTCAATTTTTAATTTTCATATTTAATAAGTTTAAATAAGCTTTATTCATTATAATGTTTTCAGGGTAAAGGCGGGTATAAGTAAGCCTGCGATCATTCTTCCCCCTCTTACTTCCAGCCAATCTCTATCTTTCACCGGCATGCCTGAAAAATCATAGAAGTCCCCAACTGCACTAAGAGTAGGGGTGAGAATATATATTGAGCACTTTCGCCTGACAACATTCAAAGTCGCTCAAGCCTTTACAGAGTTAAATTCATAACTAAAAGTAAACAGTCCTGTGTATTAATTCGTACTTTGTATAATTCTTTTTACATCTCTATTTTCAAATAGTGCAAGACTTAGCCATGGCTCTTTCAATCGACTTATTGGAGTTCCTGAATGCAAACAGCTACGAACAATCTATGTTTCGCAAGGCCATTTACAACTCTGATAAAAAGTTAGTGTCTAAACTGATAAAAACCCACAGCAGCTTAAAGGACCAAGTTCTTCACGTTGCTGCTCACCTGGGAAACATTAATATCCTGAAAGAATACATCCACGCCGGAGCTGCGTGGATGTCAACAAGATTGGAGCAGAAGAAGAGAATTGTTTTACACCACTCCAAAGAGCTGTCTCTGAAAATCAATTTCATGCGGTCAAGTTGTTGATACAAACAGGAGTGAACGTGAACGCTGATTATCAAGGAAGATGCCACGGAAATTGTTTAACCCTGAACATTGCCATCAACAATCACCCGGAAAATTTGGAGATGATTGATTTCCTGCTGAATAATGGAGCTGATGTCAATAAATCCTGCGACAGGTGCTACACACCGTTAATAAAAGCTATCCAAGACCATCAGCAAGAAAGTTCTGCTAAAGTTCGATGCAGATGTTAATTTATCGTGCAATTACTTTGGTGATAAAGTGACTCCTCTGTATATGGCAGCGAAGCAGAATCAACTTGAAACAGTCAAGGTCTTGTTGAGCAGAAACGCTAATGTACAGGCTATAACGGCAAACAGGAATCAATCCGTACTCCATGGAGCGATTCCGTTGGCTAGTCAAGAAGTCGTCGAATGTCTTCTGAGTGCTGGTGTTGATCTCAATATTGTGGATTCAAGTTACAAGACTGTGGTGGACTTGGGAAGACATACAAATTACCGATTAATTCCAACTATCAAGGAGCATTTAGTGAAGATGAAAGCCGCTGGTTTACATTTGAGTGAACGCAATTTGGAAGTAATTAATCATCAAGAGTTTGATAAAGTTTTAGATTCTTGTTCAAAGGAAGTTGAATTAATGAAGAAGTTCAGAATTGCGCATACCCGAGTTTTTTTTTCATGATTTGTTGAATACTAGCGCACAAAGTGCAGCTTTAAAATTCAAATGTGTAAAAGAAGAGAATATTGTAAACTATCGTGAAAAATTCCCTTTATATGCGAACATAATCGATTACCGTTTGAAACAAGTTTTAATTAGACAGGATAGGTTAAGAAATGTTAATTTATTTTTTGATGATGTATTTTGGAGCATACTTCCAGACATTTTTGTAAGGAATATCTCTTGTTATTTAGATGAAAATTATGTTGAACAACTTAATAAAAATTTGTTAAAATTACACTGTTTTTTTTTTTTCTTTTTTTTTAGTCTAACTTTAATTTATTTTAAGTTTCTTATTAATACATCAAATAATTAATTTTAATTTATAAATTAGTAATACTGTTTTAAAAATATCTTCTATGGACGACGAGTTCTCCAGTTTTAAATGGGCATAGGTTAGCCCATAGAATATATATAATCTATGTCGACTTATACATCTTTATTCAATTATTGTTATTTTCGTTTTGAAGTTTATCCACGAGAAAAAAAAATTATTTAAAACTACTATGGAAACATCGTTATAAGGTAAAAGCACTTATTAATGACACTATGAGAGACATGGTTAAGATTTAATTTTTTCTAACATATTTTAAATTAAGATTGTCCAATTTTTTTATTTTACACTATATTAATTAATCTTTAGAAAAACCAAATAATGCTTTTTAATAATAGTTTTTCAAGTTTATTAATTTATTTTGATAGACAAAGTTAATTATCCAGTTACATCAATTATTAATAGGCTGATATATCGATAGATCCAACTAATAGTGACATGCTGTTGCACCAATTATTGACACTGATCCAGTTACTGACACTTCTAACGTTATTTTAAATAAAAAAAATACATTCTATTCAATAGGTCATTACATTTTTTTTTTAATTAAAATTAATTAATTACGTACGTAATTAATTATGATTCCAACCGTGAAAAAAAAAAATAAAAACATAAACAACAACATAAACTGGTTCCATATCATTCTTTCGCGTTCATGATCTTTTAAGAAATTCTGAATTTTTTTATGATGTAAAAATTATTTACTCCAATTAAATATTATGTTTATTATTGTATTATAACCCCTGCCGCCACTCTTAGAGTGTCAGAAACTGGGCCCTTGACTTTAGATTACAGCGCCGTAATATAAACTCACCTGTCAATATGGAATGCAGCCTAAATTGTGCACATAAATTATGTGTACTAATTATTACACCAATTATTTTCTAATTTATAACCATTCAGTTGAATGTAAATATTGTTAATTTTTCATACTTAAATTATTTATTAAAAAAGAATTTTTAATTTTATTAGTTTAAAAAATAATTAAAAATCAGCTCTTAGTTTGAGTTCTTACCTAACCAAAATAGTTAACATATTTTACGCTGATGAGTTGTTTCAGAATACTATAGTCAACTTTATTATTTTAATTAATGAATATACAATGCCTTTCAATGATTCGTACCGGTCAAGAATTTTACGGAAAATACAAACATCAAAATTTGGCCAACTCTAAATGACGAAATCACTAAGTAAAAAATTTATATAAATATTATATTAGAAATAATAAAAAAATTATTTGTCTAAATAAAGATAATTTAAAATTTCGATAATAATAAAGGTAGTAATGTAAAAATTTAGTTACCAAAAAAATTGGAATTATTTTAAAAAAGATAAGCATAAAATTATAAAATTTAAAAATAAGATGTCTATGAAATTAGACAAATCATAAAACAAACAAGTGAAATGACAGATATTTAAAAAAATGGAGAAGAATAAATTTAAACAAGTCTAGCGGACGTATATGCAAGCTGTGAAATGTATTTTTTTAACTGTAGTTTCCCATCTATTGGAAAATTACCATGAATTCTCGAATTATTTAGTCTGTGGCATGTCACTTTTTACATAGAAAAAAAGTCAGGATCGAAATTTTTGAGCTTGCTATAGTTTGTGCTGATAAAATTTAATAATTTCATGTAGATTAATTCTTATAATTGAATATAATTAATTAATATCAGTAAAATAAAGCATGAATTACTGTTATAATATAAAATTAAGAACAAAAAGCACTGTAGAATTAAATAAAATTTTGCAACCTCAAAATACCGTTCTGCTTACAGTAAACACAGTCGGTAGTCTCGCGCTCCGTTTACAACGGATTTGAACGGAACTTGGCGCTAGATTCTACCGAATCTGTGGATATTTTTTTCAACTATTATTTTTTTAATTCTTAAATTATAGTGATTGTATAAAAAAATAAATGATTGTTATTAATATTGTAGATAATAAAATAAGATTTTAAGTAAAATAGGGTGTCAATAGTTGGACCCGTGTCACTAATTGGTGTCTTTACCTTATATTATCGTAAAAATTAGAAAACATCCATATCTAGGAAATATTAAGAAATATAAATGTCAATTTAAAATCATTTTTTGTGCTTATTTGAACTGAATCCTAAAAATTTTGAGATATTATATCTATATATATATATAAGCAACTTTTTTTTTCTTTGTTATCGATAAACTTGAAAACTACTGGACCGATCGGCATGAGACTATGACCATTCGACGCGGAATGAATTGTAGAAGGTTTTAGGCTATTCATTTTTTGAATTCCATCAACCCTTTACCATTTTTTTTCAAATTTATGTGGATAGTCATTTGTTTCTGCTACGAAAACAAATGAACATCACTTCTTCTTCATATTCGAGCGCACAAGGACCGGCAAAATGTCTAACTTCACTTCAATGCTTATAAATGCGTTTCCACACACCCTCCCACGCATTCACCCACGCACTCCCACACATCCACCCACGCATCCACCTACGCACTCCCACGCATCTACCCACGCATCCACAAGGTTGTGACATGAATTATTAGACCGTTGTCTATAGCAACGGTTTTGTTAATTCATTTCTAGGTTATGTAAATATGGCATTCATTTATGCTACTATCTTTTGTTTAAAAATTATTCATCTTTCAAAGGTTATGTAAAGATGTCATTTATTTACGCTATCTTTTGTTTCAAAACAAAAAAGATTCTGTGTGTCATTTAATCGATTGTGTTTTGTTTAGTATTTATTGGTTATGATACGTTTAGTATTTGTTAGTTAGTTGAATGAAGAAGAGGGCCTCCAACTTATAAAAGTTAGTATAATTAATATATTCACGTTGATTATATATTTTATTTTAATAAAATATATTTGTTATTGGTGACTTCATGGATTTTTTAATTTATTAAAAATTTTTTATATGCATTCACAGAATCCCATCATGCCAAAAAAAAAGTTGCAACTAGGCCGATCTACAACTATTGCAAAAAGAATGAGGCTAATACGATTGCGAGGATCCGTTGATGAGACAATAGTAGAAAATAATCTCCATAATCAAGACAATATCGAAATCAATGGTATCAATCCTAACGATGCTAATATTGATACAAGTGACATTCGTAATAATAATAATAATAATAATGATAACGTTAATAATACTACTGGACTATACAATATGTCTCCATGGGGAAAGCAAAAAGAATATAGTGCATTTAACTATGATATAAGAATTAAGTATGATGATGATCCAGTATTTAAAATTGGAAAAATGTCGTTTATTTGCGCATATTGTTCTGCACTACGGTGGAAGGATGAATGTCATTCAATTTGTTGTTCCGAAGGAAAAGTTTCTTTACCACCGATTCTTCAATCTCCCCAACCACTCTATAATTTAATAAAAGGAGTACACAGCAAGTCAAAACATTTTCTTGAAAATATCAGAAAATATAATGCTGCTTTTCAAATGACATCTTTCAGAACATCTAAAGTTTTCAATGATGTATATTTACCGACATTCAAAGTTCAAGGACAAGTTTATCATACCATTGGTAGTATCTATCCTGTTGACGAAAACCAAGAAAAATTTTTACAAATTTATTTCATTGAAGATTTGAATTTTCAAGCTCAATCTAGATGTAATATATTTGAGAATAATATTGACAAGGATTTGATCACCGAGCCTCAATCCATGCTTCATCGAAATAATGTTTATATAAAAGATTTCAAATCAGCTATGGAACATGTTCCGCGCGATTGTGTTAATTTAAAAATTATCATACGATCAGATAAAAAACCTGTTGATCAGCATATACGAAGATATAATGAACCCACTTCAAGTGAAGTTGCTGTTTTGATTGTTGGACAAGAATTTAATACAAGAGACATTGTTCTTAATCTTCGTAACAATAAAATTCAACGTATAAAGGAAATACATCGGTCCTATGATTGTTTACAATATCCTTTAATTTTTTGTTACGGAGAAGATGGATATTCGATAAATATTCCTCAAATAAATCCTATTTCTGGGCAGCCATATGGAAATAAAAACGTATCAGCTATGTCTTTCTACGCTTATAGAATTGTGCTTAGGCATAATAACCATAATCATTTACATCACTTCAGATCATTGTTTAATCAATTTTTAGTCGATATGTATGCTAAAATTGAATCAGAAAGACTATCTTTTATACGAAATAATCAATCGAAATTACGCGCTGAAAATTATATTCATTTGCAAGATGCTTTAAGAAAAGACGAAAACATTAATGAAATTGGGAAGTTGGTAATACTTCCATCATCATTCACGGGAGGATATCGTTATATGCACGAACGCACTCAAGATGGTATGGTCTATATTAGATCATTTGGGAAACCAGATCTATTTATAACTTTTACCTGCAATCCAAAATGGAGTGAAATAGTAAGTGAACTTATTACAGGACAAAAATCTCAAGATCGTCATGATATAATAGCTAGGGTATTCCGGATAAAAGTAAAAAAATTAATTAATTTAATAACGAAAGAACGTATATTTGGAGAAACATTAGCCTATATGTATACTGTTGAGTGGTCTTCCCCACATTCATATTCTACTATGGCTGAAAGATAAAATTAAACCAGAACAGATAGATACTGTCATTAGTGCAGAAATCCCTAATCCAAAAACAGATCCAATTTTATTTGAAGTTGTTAAGAATAATATGATACATGGTCCATGTGGACAAATAAATCCTCGGTGTCAATGTATGAGTGATGGAAAATGTACAAAAAATTTTCCTAAGCAATTACTTCAGGAAACTCAAACCGGTGATGATAATTATCCAAAATATAGACGAAGAAGTCCATCTGATGGTGGTTTTACTGTAAAGATACCTACTTAATTAGGTGAATTTGAGGTGGATAATCGATGGATAGTACCGGATAACCCTTTACTATCAAGATTATGTAAAGCTCACGTTAACGTCGAGTATTGTAATTCTGCGAAATCTGTTAAATATATCTGTAAATACATGAACAAAGGAAGTGACCAAGCCACTTATTCGGTTAACGATGAAAATAACGAAATCGAAATTTTTCAATCGGGTCGATACATTAGTTCCTCAGAAGCTGTTTGGAGGATATTAGGTTTTCCGATTCATGAGAGAGACCCAACAGTCGTTCATTTAGCAGTTCATCTGGAAAACGGTCAAAGAGTTTATTTCAATAATAACACAAATATACAACATTTTGCGGTATCGCCTCCAAAAACTACGTTGACAGAGTTTTTTAAATTATGTTCTGAAGATGACTTTGCTAAAACTTTATTATATAGTGAAGTACCTGCTTATTACACTTGGCGTCTTCATGTATTTAAACGTAGAAAAATAGGTCAAAATGTTCCTAATTATCCTGAAATTAAAAAAAGTAATGCTTTGGGTAGAGTTTATACAGTACACCCTAACAATTTTGAATGTTATAGTTTAAGAATGTTACTTCATAAAATACGTGGACCTACATCTTTCCAATCATTAAAAACGGTTAATAATCAAATTCATGAATCTTTTCAAGCTGCCTGTGCAGCACTCGGATTATTAGAAAATGATGACCATTGGGATCAAGCAATAGAAGAAGCCACTATATATAAAATGCCTTTTCATCTAAGAAATTTATTCGTTATCATCTTAGGATTTTGCCATGTTACGGAGCCTATCCAATTATGGTTGAAATACAGAAATGCAATGTCAGAAGATATATTACATCGTTTCAGAAGACATAATGATAACAATCAACTTGATTTTAATAATGAAATTTACAATGAAGCGTTAATACTAATTGAAGATCAATTATTTTCAATATCAGGAAAAACATTAAATGAATTTAACTTCACATCTCCTGTAAGAACAAACAGAACCTATTTGCGGGGAAATTATCATAAAAAAACTAATTACAATATTGAAAGTTTATCAAATTTTATTACTGAAAATGAACCTAAATTAACTAATCAGCAACGAAATGTTTATGAAAAAATTTTAGAAAGCGTAAATGAGAATCAAGGTAAATTATTTTTCATAGATGCCCCTGGAGGAACTGAAAAAACTTTTCTATTAAATTTATTGTTAGCCAAAGTGCGGAGCAGTGGAAAGATTGCATTGGCTGTTGCAAGTTCAGGAATTGCTGCTACTTTATTAACCGGTGGAAGAACTGCTCATTCTTTATTTAAATTACCATTAAACTTAAATATTGATGATTCTCCGATCTGCAATATAAGCAAACAAAGTGAAGCCGCGAAAGTTTTTAAAGAATGTTCTGTTATCATATGGGATGAATGTACAATGTCACATAAACGAGCTTTGGAGACAGTAAATCGAACTATGATAGATATAAGGAATGATAAACATGATATGGGTGGTATGACATTGGTTTTAGCGGGTGATTTCCGTCAGACATTACCTGTTGTCAAACGTGGTACCAGAGCTGATGAAGTTAATGCATGTTTAAAGTCGTCTTTTTTATGGCCAAAGTTGAATTTATTATCATTGTCAAAAAATATGAGAGCTCACTTATATAGTGATGTGAACGCTGAAGAATTTTCGAGACTTCTTTTAAAAATTGGTAATGAAGAAATTGAAGAAGAAAATGGTCAAATTAAAATACCTACTGGTGTCGGAATTATAGTAAATAATTTAGATGATTTATTAAATAATGTTTATCCCGACATAAAAAATTTAAAAACAAAATCAACGATTTGGTTAAGTGAAAGATCAATTTTTACATCTATGAATGATCATGCGACTAGATTAAATAATATATGTTTAAATTTATATGAAGGTGAAGAGATTATTTATACCTCTGTTGATAATGTAGTAGAGCAAGATGATGTAACTAATTTTCCTGTAGAATTTTTAAATTCTCTGAATCCAGCTGGCATGCCACATCATAATTTGAAACTAAAAGTTGCTGCACCAATTATGCTTATGAGAAATCTGAATCCCCCTAAATTGTGTAATGGAACTCGACTACAAGTGATATCATTGAAGAAAAATGTTATAGAAGCAAAAATTATTACTGGGACAAACGATATTGTTTTTATACCTCGTATTCCTATTATTTGTACTGATTACGAATTTCAATTCAAACGCATTCAATTTCCGGTTCGTGTATGTTTTGCAATGACAATTAATAAGTCTCAAGGTCAAACATTGAAAATATCAGGTGTGGACTTGTCAACTAAATGTTTTTCTCATGGTCAACTATATGTTGCATTTTCAAGAATTGGAAAAGCAGAGAATTTATTTATTTTAGCAGAAGAAGAAAAAACAAGAAATATAGTATACAAAGAAATATTAATATAATTCTATTCAACATAACCAAAATACGTTTTGTTATTCTACATTATAAGTCATAAGTCGTTATAAGTAATTTAAAATTCATTGTATTGAATAAAAAATTCTTTTATTATTATTATTATTATTATTATTATTATTATTATTATTATTATTATTATTATTATCATTTTCTCTTGACTCGAGAAAATCATTTTCTTCAAAATGGAATCCTTGGTTCAAGAGTTTGGCTCTTGAGTCAAGCCAATTTTTTTATCAGTGCACGCATCCACCTACGCACCCCTAAGCATCCACCCACGCATCCAAAACATTGTGATATGAATTGTCTATGGAAACGGTTTTATCAATTCATTTTTATAAATCTAACTAAGTATTAACCTTATTATAATTGTAAAAAATTCAAGACTATTTTATAATTTTTAAAAGTATGAATAAATTTCTGAGTTCTTTTTTTATGAAGAAAACCACCATGATTTATTAATACACATAATATTTAATTGTAAATTTAATAATCTGGTATATTTATTATTCATTCGTATTCGTCTTCGATAGTCATCTTTTGTGTCGCAAGGATTGGTAATTTTTCTACTACAAATTCATTGAAAAAAGTAATTTGGTTAAACGTTGTAAGAAATTTAGAAGTGGATAAATTTTCATCATTAATTGATGGAAAGTGACAAATAAAATCTGCTGCATTTGAAATGTGTAAAATCTATATGGAAAGTACTATCAATTAATTTCTATCAATAAATTATCTAACGCATGATGGTATGAACTTAAAATAATAATTAACCTACTTGATTTTTATTGATTTTTAAACATTCGGTGAACGATGCATTTTCGATTGCAAAAAGATAATTGAAAGAATCCCATCCGGTTACTGTAAAAATATGATAATTTTTCTCCCCATATCTTTGATGTCCATATGTTTCGCATACGTAGCCATAAAAACTGTATCAAGAGATTAAATTATTTTTAAATCTCTATATTTTAATTGTTTCATTATTTTACATCTTACCTGTTGTTTTTTTGATAAAAGTATCCTCGACTTGGTAAAATATTAAACATTTCTCTTAGAAGATTCATAATATTGTTTTGGTTATTCATATTTTATAGGTTATGTAAATTTTTCATTGATCGATTATCTTTTGTTTAAAAACAAAAGTAAAATCTATCTGTCAATGAATTGACTGTCATTTGTTTAAAAAATAATTAGGAAAACGGTTGATCCTAACCTACTTTTTCATACAACCGAAGTATTTGATTGATTAAACGCTTCAAATAGCTTCAAAAAGGACTAAAGATGTCAAATAAAGAAAGTATCGAAAGTTTAATTTTGTGTGCTGACTATGTACTTGGGAATGAGAATTGGTCACATGAGATCAAATCTCAAACTATAGGTAAGTTATATTTTTTTGAACATTAAAATAAAAATAATCTTTTTAAATTTTTGGATAAAATTTTAATTTTGTAATTGTTATTACTAATAAATTAATCATTTCATTACAGATAATAAATCAAAAAACTGTGTTCCCGAATGCGTTACAGTAGTTAGAATTTCTTTACGAGATGGAAGATTTCACGAAGGGATTGGCTGCTACGAATATGATGATAATAAAGACAAAAATGGTTTTGCAGAAATTAGAAAGGTAAATTTAAAATGCATATATTATTATATGATAATAAAAACTATTCTTTTAAAATTATTTGACATTAATATAAAATCAATAATTTTTTATAATTTATGTAGAAATCATTAATTGATGGAATTTTCAACGCTTTGTTCCATTTTAAAGAGATAAGAGATTATTTAGAGAGAAAAAATAATGAAAGAATGATTCGTTTAAGTAAACAAGAGGAAAAACAAAGACAATGGAAATTAAAAAGTTAATTTTTTTTAATCATTTACTTGTCGCATTTTTTTATTTTTGAAAAAGGTTGTTAAGATGAAAATTATTATATTTTAATTAGGAGAAGCTGAACAGAAAACAGAAGCAGGAGATGAGGAGATGAAGACACGAGGTGGAGGAGAAGAGGATATAAAGTCACGAGGTGAAGAAGAAGAATCCATAGGAAGCGAAGAAATAAATGTGACAATTAAGAAAATGGGCCGTCCAAGAAAATTGAGAAAATAATAGTGGACATACAATTCCTGTTTTATGTTTGAAATTTATTTTTATTTTGAAAATTGTGATTTGTTAGTTTCAAAATTAAAAAATAATTAGTAAATAAAAAAATAAAAAAGAAAATCAAAAATTCAAAATGGCTAAAGTAATGTTCGTACTAAATTTAAATTTTCTAAGTCTGATGGTTTCCGAGATATCGTGATAAGTGACTATATAGATAGGAATCTCTTATAATAATATAGATTAATTTAATTAATTTATTTATGTTTCTCTGTTTAAGTGGATACTCTTTGATTCCAATAAAAATTGTTCTTGAATTGTTTTTTTTTTTTTTTTTTTTTTTAATTAAAATGAATGTAAAAAAAATTTCAGAAAGAAGAATAAATAAAAAATCAATAAGAAATAAAAAATCAATAAAAAATAAAAAATCTATAGAAAATAAAAAATCGATAAAAAATAAAAAATCAATAATAAATAAAAAATCTATAAATAATAAAAAATCGATAAAAAATAAAAAATCAATAATAAAAAAGAAAAAATCAATAAAAAATAAAAAATCAATAATAAATAAAAAATCTATAAATAATAAAAAATCGATAAAAAATAAAAAATCAATAATAAAAAAGAAAAAATCAATAAAAAAAAAAAATCAATAATAAATAAAAAATCAATAAATAATAAAAAATAAATAAAAATAATAATAAATTTAATTAATTTAATTTAATTTTTTTATAGAATTGAGATAAAAAAAAATAAATAAAATAAATGTAAAAAAAATTATTGCTTAGGATTCATTAAAAAATTTTGTAAATATAAAAATAATTGCGCGAGATTTTAAATTTAGATTACTTATACATATACATGTAAAGTTAGTCAATAAACAAAAATTGTATAAAACTTTCAAGTGTTAGTGAGTTTTTTTTTTTTAAACATATGAATAAATAAATAAGTAAATAAACTAACATTTGTATCATTAATCTCGTATCAACGGAAGAAGAAACATGAATGTAAACGCTAGACCATTTTTCCGGCAAGGCCGATTTTATGAGTAAGTCTTTTTTATCATTTAAAATTTAAATTCTTTCTCTTATTATCAAAATGAACTAATTTTTTTTTTTTTTTTCAGATTCATCGGATGTGTGCGCGAAATATTCGGCTACCGTGAATTTTTATATACTGATCACTTTTTTTTCGGCATCTATGATGACGTGGGTCATTCTCACGTCATCATAGTAGTTGACGTCAATCACGACCTGCGACATTCAATCGATATTAATTAGGTAAATTTAAAAAAAAAAGGTTAATGACTTGATGTATGGTGACGTACGTTTCAATTAATATATTGTCGTACAATTATCCATTTAAAAAAAAAAAATAAAAAATTTAAAATAATAAATTAATAATTTAATTTTTTTTTTACAGGTTGTCAAGGTGTCAGGAGTTTGTCTGTATGGACGATCTTTCAACGTCAGTCAGGACTACTCGCCATTTGAATTTCGCGTGTTTAGTTTTGCCGGCTTCAATCCCACGCATTTATTCTATAATTCAAGAAGCAGGACAATGGAGAGACGAGTAGAGGCTGAAATGGACGTCGATGACTAATTTGATGATAAATTATAATTAATTTATTTATTTATGCTCAACGGTTTAAGTGGATATTCTTAGATTTCAATAAAAATTATCCCTGAATTATGTTTTTAGAAAATTAAAAAAATTTCAGAAAAAAATAAATAAAAAATAAAAAATAAAAAATAAATAAAAAAATAAAAAAAAAAAATAAAAAATCAATAAAAAATTAAAAAATAAAAATAAATAAAAAATTAAAAATAAATAAAAAATTTAAAAAATTAATAAAAAATAAAAAATTAAAAATAAATAAAAAATAAAAAAAATTAATAAAAAATTAAAAATTAAAAATAAATAAAAAATAAAAAAAATCAATAAAAAATAAAGAATTATTGAAAAATAAAAAATAAAAAATTAATAAAAATAAAAAAATCAATAAAAATAATAATAAATTAAATTAATTTAATTTGATTTTTTTGTAGAATTGAAATAAATAAAATAAATGTAAAAAAAATTAGAGAAAAAAAATCAAAAATTAAAAAAAAAATTATAAATTAAACTAATTACAATTACAATTATGTACAATTCGCCCAGCGAAGCGGGCGGGGACGGCTAGTATATATATATATATCTATACATATATAATGAAAGTGGGTTTTGTAGACCGTCAATCACGCAAAAACTACTGAACGTATTGATATGGGACTAGGACCATTCGATGCGGAATGAATTGTAGATGGTTATAGGCTACTTATTTTTCGAATTCCATCAATCCTTCACCATTTTATTTTTATTTAACTTTAATAAACATTTTTTCCCGCCGATAAAAACAAAAGACGAGCATTTTTCTTCAATTTATTTGTTTTTTTTATCGGCATAAAAGGAAATAATTTTTATTACGTTACTTTTTTGAGAATTTAGTTCCATATATACCTACGCGTGGGCGAATGCGTGGGTGGAAAATATACATATATAACGAAATAGGGTTCCTTTGATAAAAGTTGACGTCAAAACTACTGAAGCTATCGGGATGGGACTGCTACCTTTCGACGCAGAATTTTTCATATATGGTTATAGGCTACTTATTTTTGGATTTTATCAACCCTTTCTCATTTTTTTTACGATTAATTTTTATATACATTTTTTCCCGCTAATAAAAACAAAAGACTCATTTTTCAATCATTTGTTTTTAATACGATTTTCTTTTGTTTTTATTACATAACCTTAATATTTGATTGATTTCACGTCATTTAAAAAAAGTTAAAAGAAAGAAGCTAATTATGTCTGGTGAACTAAGTGTTGAAAATTTATATTTATATGCTGATCGTATGTTTGGTTATGGTAAAATTGGTTTCAAGAATTAAAATAGTTAGATATCTATGAAATCTACTGAAAATGTTGTTGTTTATCAACTAGGACTTTTTGAAACATAAAATTTAGACCCTGTCTATTGAGTTTCAATAACATTTGCTAAAAATTTCCTTGCAACAAACGTCTCTTTACCAGCGGGAAAAAGTCATTGTAAGGTTTCCAAAACTTAACATTATATGTAGTAATTCGGTCAACGAACTTAGAATTTTACATACATGTTATTTTTGCTGATTACATAACTTATAAATTGTTCTTATTACGGGATCGAGGGAATGTTACTGATTAAAATGAATGCATTTTCCAAACACTGGGTATGTAAAAACATGTTAAGTTTATTTTCTATGAAAAATTGATGTCGCTGAGAAAATTTTAAATGACAAAAAAAATTCTTCGGACTCGAAGCTAGACAGACTTCAACTTTACTTATGAGACTTGCAATGACATTAACTAAAACTTTCAATACTCATTTGGAATCTGTGCAAGTCAAAACAATACTCTAATTAAATTTCAAGTCTAGATCTAAAAATGCAATTCTATAAAGCGCCCAGCGAAGCGGGCGGGTAACAGTATATATATATATATATATATATATATATATATATATATATATATATATATATATATATATACTAGCCGTTTCCTGCCCGCTTCGCTGGGCGAATTAAAATAGAAAATAAATAAAATTTTATGTTTCATTATTATTTTTAACTTCCCGCTAAGAAAATTGAAAATATTTAAAAATCGGAAAGTTTTTGTTTTTACCCTATTTTTCGAAAATCGAGTTTTCATCAGATCTCGACGTTTTGAGGTCCTAGGAAGCTTCCCTGACTATTGCCGCGATGGCGTCTGTATGGGTGTGTGTGTGTGTGTGTGTGTGTGTGTGTGTGTGTGTGTGTGTGTGTGTGTGTGTGTGTGTGTTTTTTTTTTTTTTTTATAGAGGAGGTAAAATACGTTTACGTATGCCAGGACTTGGTGTTGTTGCCAGGACTAGGTGTTGGTGCCTGGGTATGTCGGACTCAGAAGACAATATTATTTTGCAACAATACCGACTAAACATCCTCCTCTCTCATTTCCCTATAGATATTACAGGGAAGACTGGATCAGGACCGCGTTAGCATTACTTCAATCCAGTCTATGTTGTGCCTCACAACACCTACTTCTTGTTATTACTGGTTTCTAATCCCTTTCTGTGGTTTTTTCTTTCAAGAGACGCTGCGCGTAGGCTACTACAGTTGTCCAGTTTTCTTCTTTTTTGATCATGCAGGTTACCAAGCTCTAAGGGGAGAGCGCGGTGCCCATTGTTTCTTCGGTGCAGATTCTATCGTCCTTCCATCGATCACACTCGAAAAACGTGTGATCGGCGTTGTCAATTTTATCTGGACAGTATTTGCACGTTGGTGTGCTGTGCAAACCTATCTTGAATAGATAGGCATTGAACTGCCCATGTCCCGTCAGTAGCTGGATCAGAAAGAAGTACGTGTCCCCGTGCTTCCGAGAAAGCCAGACGTTGATGTTTGGGATCAGTCGCGCTGTCCATCTGCCTGTCTCTCTCGACGTCCATCGGTCCTGCCACTTTTGCTGCGTTTCAGTTTTTATCCTCGTTCTTGCCTCCTTCATGTTTTCGCCACCGATTTTAGTGTCGTAGAGTCTTGCTCTCTCGAACGCTAATAGGTCGATGGGCGCAGCTCCCGCAATGACCAATACAGCCACTTCGGAAACCGTGCGGTAGGCGCAGGCAACTCTGAGAGCGCCTTGCCGCTGCACTGCTGCCATTTTCCGCCGATAGGTTTTCTGCTTTAATATATCTGCCCATATTTCCGCTCCATAAAGCAGTACCGAATGGACTGCTTCCAGAAGGACTCTCCTCTTTTTGGTTCTTGGTCCCATAGTATTCGTCATAATTCTTGCTAGGCTAGACACCGTCTTGCTGGCTTTCTGGCATGCACTATCGAGGTGTTCGCGGAAAGATAGTTTCTCGTCTATCATTACCCCCAGATAGCGCAGGGTCCTTGTTGACGTTAGCGTTATTCCTCCCGTGTGTGTGTGTGTGTGTGTGTGTGTGTTTTTTTTTTTTTTTTTTTTTTGTAGGGGGGGGGAATCCTTTTTACGGATTCTAGGCATAGCTGTTTGGCCTGGATATGTGGCGACTCGACGCAGCGTCATACTAACTCGACACTAACGCCCCTACCCACTAAACTCTAAACCCCTTTTCCTTCTTTCCTCTAATCCCTCATGGAAACCGCCGTCAGGCATTACTTCGTGAAGGGAGGATCTAGCTACTGCTCTTCCTTCTGGTGGCTAAGGTGTTAACTATCTTCCTTCTATCTTCTGCTATTTGCTCTTTTTCTTTCGGTGGAACGCAAGTCTTTAAGGACTTCTGTTGCAAACGTGTTGGTAGCGTTTCAGGCAGCTTCTGATGACAACATTGCTTCTACTAGTGAATCTGGTTGCATTCTCTGGTTCAGGATCCTCTCCAGTTCTTCACGCTGTGGATCGAAACGAGGACATACAAAGAAGACGTGCTCCGCGTCTTCAGCAGCTCCTGGGCAGGACGGGCACTCCGAAGAGTCATCGTGCTTAAAGCGGTGTAGATACTCTCGAAAACACCCATGTCCCGACAACATCTGCGTAAGATAGTAATTGACCTCACCGTGATTCCGGTTAAGCCAAATGTCGATCCGAGGTATGAGACGGTGCGTCCACCTACCCTTCTCTGCAGCATCCCATTGTAGTTGCCATCGGCCTATGCTCTTCTGCCGTTCTTCAATTCTAAGTTCTTCCGGGCTCAGTGCAGTTGACCTTTTTCGTTGGTAAAGGGCCCGTCTTTCTTCTGCTAGAACTCTAAGAGGTAGGGTTCCAGCAATGACGCACACTGCTTCTTCTGATATAGTGCGGAAGGCACTAGCTACTCGTAGGGCACTCAGTCGGTATATTGGTCCAGCTTTTCTCCATGATTCTTGGGTTTTCAGTGCATCAGCCCAAATGGATATTCCGTAAGTGAGCACTGATGTGACTACTGATGACAATAGTAGCCTCCTGCTCTGCATTGGGCCTCCGATGTTAGGCATCAGCCGTGCGAGACTAGCCCTCACTACTGACGCTTTGGCACTGACATGTTCCACCTGCTGTTTGAAGTTGAGTCGTGCATCCAGCATCACTCCCAGATAACGGATAAATGGTTGTGATGTGATTTCTTGTTCTCCGACTCTCAACTTGATGGTTTCTACCGTTTTTCTGCTGGTGATGAGCACTGCCTCGGTTTTATGCTTGGCTAGTTGCAAGTTCATCATGTCCATCCACAAATTGACTCGTCTGAATGTAATATCAAATGCCATTTCTATCTCTTCGAGGTGCTTTGCGACAATCACGACAGCTACGTCATCCGCATATGCTACAAGTTTGACTCCCGTAGGCAATGCTATTCTCAGGAGGCCATCATACATGATGTTCCATAGCAGAGGACCTAAGACTGATCCCTGTGGCACTCCTCCGGAGATTTCGTACACTTCCGTACCATTCGTCGTGTCATATTTCAGGAGCCTGTTCGTGAAGTAGCTCGCTACTATTCTGCGAAGGTATCCTGGTATGTTTTTTTCTTCTAGAGCCCGCATAACGCAGTCCCAGTTAGCGGAGTTGAAGGCATTCTTGATGTCCAAAGCAGCCACCAAGCAGTATTTCTTCTTTCCACCTTTCCATCTCGTTCCGGCGATTGCATCCTTGGCTATATCAACAACCAATTTGATAGCATCCAGAGTTGACCGTCCTTTTCGGAAACCAAACTGGTTCTCTGCTAGGGTGGATCGACTAAAGCCTCTATTCTCTGATGAATTATGCGCTCGAATATCTTGCCGGCCGTGTCTAACATGCAGAGTGGTCGGTAGGATGACGGTTCTTCCGGCGGCTTTTTCCCCTTCGGAAGTAACACTAGCCGTTGCTGTTTCCACTTCTGGGGAAAAGTCCCTTCCTTCAGGCATGTATCGTAAACGTCCAGGAATAATGTTGGTGCTGCCCTAAGGATTGATTTCAGGGCAATATTAGGAATTCCGTCCAATCCCGGCGCCTTATTATTCCCTACTCGATTTCCTGCCTCTATCAACTCGTCCAACGTGATAGTTGGGATGTCTTCAGAATTGAGCTGCTCCAACTTGCAGGTGAATACCAGCTGTTGGGGAAACAACGTAGTAACAATCTTCTCTAGGAGTTGTGGACACGTAGGTGATGGCATTGGTTGGAATTTCAAGTGGGTCATAACCACCTTATACGGTCTGCCCCATGGATCTTTCTCGACTTCTGCGACCAGTTCCTTCCAGCAACGTCTTTTGCTTTCTTTGATGGCTCTGTTCAGTTCTCGACGGGCCTTTTTATACTCTGCCAACAGCTCTGCGGAGTTAGATCGTCTGTAGCCACGCTGAGACTTTCTTCTTTTTTTAAGACACTTTGAGCGTAGAATGCTAATGTGATCGTTCCACCAGTGCATTGAAGGTCTTGAATTTATGCGACGTTTCCGAGACATACTAGCGTCGCAAGCCTGGGTGACTCTTCTCATTAGGTCCTTGGTCTTCTCCTCAGCAGTTTCTACGATGATCGGATTGCAGTCTAAGGCTACTACTAAAGCAGTGGGGTCGAGAGACTTAACTTTCCACCCAACCGCGCTAGCGCTCCTGTTGTCTCTTGTTAGTTTCTGGCCAGTTGATATTTCCCATAGTATCGCACTATGGTCGCTGGCTGTATAGATGTTCAATACTTTCCAAGGAAAACCTCTTCGAGCTAAGCAACTGCTGACAAATGTAAGGTCGACAGTTGAGTTTGCCTCTCCCTTAGTATACGTTGGCGTGTCACCGGTATTAAGAAGGATCACGTCCAGAGTGGCCATTGCCTCGAGAAGTGCTTTTCCACGTGTATTAGTGAACTTGCTGCCCCAGTCTGTTGCCCAGGAATTGAAGTCACCAGCTATTGCCACGGGAAAGTGTTTTCTTGCGTCCTCAGTTAGCCGATCAAGGAAGTCTTCAAAATGGTCATTAGAGAGACTAGGTGGTGCATAGCAACCGTAGAAGCGGATGCCATCTACCCATGCTGCTACGAAGCCAGCTTCTTTATTGTTGACTGTTCTCTGAAAAGGACATTTACCGCAGGACCAGATGACGGCTTTGTTAGTGCTGTCAGATTCCCAGGGTTGGTTACTCAGATGTCTATAAGGCTCACTTATAAGTGCTACATCTGCCTCTAATTCGCGCACAGTTTGCATGAGCAGGTCATGCGCAGCCTCATAATGATTGAGGTTGAGCTGCACTATCTTCATGTTCTTGGCTTCGTTATCTTCTGGAGCGCTTCTTGGAAGATGGGGCATCTGTTCGTGCCTGCATGGTGAGCCGCCTTTTCTACGCCGTGCCGTTCAAAGCACAGTGCACATTTAGCTGGATTTTTACAATCAGCAATTTTGTGTCCTTCTTTTCCGCACCTTATGCAGAGTTTAGACCGGTCGACTTCGCTTTTGCACTGCGATCCGAAGTGCCCAAAGTGCCAGCATTTGAAGCATTGTATGGGTCTCTTCGTTGCTCTCATTCGGCAATTAGACCAGCCTATCCTTATTTTGCAGTTTCCCTCCAGTAACTTTTGTGCTGCAGCTGCTGGTAGTGACACTGTGGCTGTCTGTGTACCCCTAAAGGCTTTACGGATCTTGATTGCCTCTAGTGGGATTTCACAACTTTCTCCAGCTTCCCTCTTTAGAGCGGTCTGAATATGCTCTTTCGTCGTGTCGTCATCGACATCTCGGATCTCGATGGTCTCCTGTGGCCCTTTGCAAATCACTTTGGCCTCCTCCTTAAGGATGTCCGCGATCGTCTTTTGCAGACCTTGGCCTTTGTCAGTGCTCTTCCTCGAAATCGTGATCAACAAGTCCCCACTTCTGGTCTTGTTGATCTTATCCACAGTTGAACGAACCTGCTCATCTGGGACGTCCTGCTTTATACGACGCAGAATCTCGGCATACTTTGTTTTCTCGGCCGGGCGGATGATCAATGCGTCGGGTCTGATCCATTTGCGTGGTTTTTTCTGCTTAGGCTCTGGCCTGGGCTCCTTCGGCGGCTGTTTTGAGAGTTGCTCTCTAGCTAGCTCCTGATCCACTGCTGCAACTTACACCTCGGTAGAGCAAGCTCACATCAGCCGTGGCCTGCATCGTCGGAAACTACGATACAGGTTCCGGTCACTCCCAGTGGGTCACAGCAGAGAACGATCGTCTTGTTAGGTCAGTTAGTGCGACCAACCCATTAAAGGGGAGTTTTGTCCACGGGAGCGTATTTTGTTTGGTTATTTTGCTTGGCTCCTACCCGCTGTACCTCATCAACTAAGAGATTAAGTGTCATCCAAGGACAGCGAGCGTTCTCCCATCCGCTCGGGGAGACGCGCCCGGTAGCAGTATCTCTTCTGCCCCGAATGTTACTGATTAAAATGAATGCATTTTCCAAACACTGGGTATGTAAAAAACATGTTAAGTTTATTTTCTATGAAAAATTGATGTCGCTGAGAAAATTTTAAATGACAAAAAAATTCTTCGGACTTGAAGCTAGACAGACTTCAACTTTACTTATGAGACTTGCAATGACATTAACTAAAACTTTCAATACTCATTTGGAATCTGTGCAAGTCAAAACAATACTCTAATTAAATTTCAAGTCTAGATCTAAAAATGCAATTCTATAAAGCGCCCAGCGAAGCGGGCGGGTAACAGCTAGTATATATATATATATATATATATATATATATATATATATATATATATATATATACTAGCCGTTTCCTGCCCGCTTCGCTGGGCGAATTAAAATAGAAAATAAATAAAATTTTATGTTTCATTATTATTTTTAACTTCCCGCTAAGAAAATTGAAAATATTTAAAAATCGGAAAGTTTTTGTTCTTACCCCGTTTTTCGAAAATCGAGTTTTCATCAGATCTCGACGTTTTGAGGTCCTAGGAAGCTTCTCTGACTATTGCTGCGATGGCGTCTGTATGTGTGTGTGTGTGTGTGTGTGTGTGTGTGTGTGTGTGTGTGTGTGTGTGTGTGTGTGTGTGTGTGTGTGTTTATTTTTTTTTATAGAGGAGGTAAAATACGTTTACGTATGCCAGGACTTGGTGTTGTTGCCAGGACTAGGTGTTGGTGCCCGGGTATGTCGGACTCAGAAGACAATATTATTTTGCAACAATACCGACTAAACATCCTCCTCTCTCGTTTCTCTATAGATATTACAGGGAAGACTGGATCAGGACCGCGTTAGCATTACTTCAATCCAGTCCATGTTGTGCCTCACGACACCTACTTCTTGTTATTACTGGTTTCTAATCCCTTTCTGCGGTTTTTTCTTTCAAGAGACGCTGCGCGTAGGCTACTACAGTTGTCCAGTTTTCTTCTTTTTTGATCATGCAGGTAACCAAGCTCTAAGGGGAGAGCGCGGTGCCCATTGTTTCTTCGGTGCAGATTCTATCGTCTTTCCATCGATCACACTCGAAAAACGTGTGATCGGCGTTGTCAATTTTGTCTGGACAGTATTTGCACGTTGGTGTGCTGTGCAAACCTATCTTGAATAGATAGGCATTGAACTGCCCATGTCCCGTCAGTAGCTGGATCAGAAAGAAGTACGTGTCCCCGTGCTTCCGAGAAAGCCAGACGTTGATGTTTGGGATCAGTCGCGCTGTCCATCTGCCTGTCTCTCTCGACGTCCATCGGTCCTGCCACTTTTGCTGCGTTTCAGTTTTTATCCTCGTTCTTGCCTCCTTCATGTTTTCGCCGGGCGCAGCTCCCGCAATGACCAATACAGCCACTTCGGAAACCGTGCGGTAGGCGCAGGCAACTCTGAGAGCGCCTTGTAACTTTTAATGTGGAATCATTATAATATTTCTGTGGCTTTCTTCCAAAAATTGATAATAATTGACACGAAGAAAAAAATTTGAAATGAGCATTGAAAGTTTTAGTTAAAGTCATTGCAAGTCTCATATGTGAAGTTGAAATTTGTCTAGGTTCAAGTGCGACGAATTTTCTGTTAACTAAAATTTTCTCGGTGACATCAATTTTTATAGTAAATTAATTGTTCATGTTTTTTTATAAATTCTATTGGAATAAGTAACTAAATTTCTTTTCCACATCTCAAGTGCTTGGAAAATGCATTCATTTTAATCTGTTATATTTCCGCGATCCCGCAATAAAAGAATTCATCGTTTATGTGATCTGCAAAAGTAAAATGAATGTATAATTCTTAGTCCATTGATTGGATAGCTACATGTAAAGTTAAGCTTTGGAAACCTCTCAATGACTTTTTCTCCGCTGCCGAAGAGACGATTGTTGAAAGGAATACACGAATATCCCCACATACACGAAGATCCCCACCAAATTTGGAGTCTATAGAAGTTACAGGTTGGAAATTAAAATTTTAGATTTTAACACCCACCCCCGCAATTCTTGTCGGAAGTAGACTTTATTGAAATCCATTTTGAGATAATATTTACATGAATAATAAAAGATTCCTACCATATTTAGAATTTTTAGAAGCTATATTTCGAAATTAAAATTTTTTATTGTTAACACCCACCCCCGCGAACCTTATTGGAGGTGATTCATTGTAAAATCCGCTCTTAGATCATTTTTATATTACATATAGAAGACTTTCACTAAATTTGGAGTCTATAGGAGCTATAGCTCGGAAATTAAAAATTTTCATTGTTAACGCCCCCGCAATCGTCTTTGGGGTGGGATATCGTAAAATTTGTTCATAGATCATTTTTACATCACTTATAGAAAATTCCTACAAAATTTGGAGCCTGTAGGGGCTTTAGCTGGAAAATGAAAAATTTTAATTGTTAATACCCACCTCCGCAACCCCCTGTGGGAAGAGCTATCGTGAAAATCGTTCATAAACTATTTCTACATCTCTGACAGAAAAGTTCTACCAAATTTGAAGTCTATAGGAGCTATAGTTTAAAAACAGGAATTGTTCATTGTTAACGCCCCCGCAATCCTCTTTGGGGGATGAATTTCTTAAAATCCGGTCTTAGCTGACCTCTACATAGCAAAAGTAATATTCCTACCAAGTTTCACGTTTCTATGTCTTATGGTTCCCGATATTTCATGATGAGTGACTCTATAGATGGGAATCCTTCGATTACCACCGAAATTTTTAATTTTTTAGCGGATTTTTTAAAAATTTTCTTACCTATAAAACTTTCTCCTGACAATTCTGAAGATAACGAAAAAAAAAAATAGCCTAATCAGTCCAGCCGTTCTCAAGTAATTAAAAAAAAATTGATAAAATTTCTAAGCTAAGAATAAAAATATTTATTTAATGCTGTAAGATGGACGGCGGAGTTCATAAGAAAATTTGTTTTTCATCAGTTATTCCATTGGGTATGAGGGGGAGTAGGTGGGTGGGTGCGTGGGAGTGTGTGAGTAGATTCTTAGCTGAATGTAAAAGAACATAATCCGTTTAATATACTCCGTTGAAATCCATGAAAACAAAAGAATTAAGAGAAAATGCTTGTCTTTTGTTTTTATTAGCGGGATAAATGTTCATAAAAGTAAAACAGCAATAAAAAAATGAAGGAACGTTGGAATTCGAAAAATAAATAGCCATAAACCATCTAGGAAAAATTTCGCATCGAATGGTCGCAGTTTCATGTCGATACGATCAGTGGTTTAGGCGTGATTGAGCCTCAAACGAAGACCATTTTCATTTTATATATATGCTGATTTCAATATTATCGGACGGTAATTATCACACATTTATTTTATTTTATTTAAACAAACAAACCCAACAGCCTAGGGGCCATTAACAGGGTTAATAATATAACAGTTAGTATATAAGAAAAAAAATTTTTGATTTATATTTCACTGCAAAATGCTAACTATTAATTAATATCAAACATTATAAATTTCAGAAATTAATGTATTAATAACTTCAGTAAAATTCAAGATATTCGAGTAAGTAAATTCATTAGTAATCACAAAATCGCTAGGAACATTACAATCTTTATAGTAAACTAATGCTAACTTTTAGTGGAAAGTTTTTCCTTATTAAACAAAATGATTTGATTTATGATTAATTTTTAAATCATCTTTAATCCTGTCAAATTGTATAAATCATTTCAAATAATGTCTTTAGTAGGCGTTTAAAAAGTAAAATCATTGAAATTTTTTTTTTTTTAATAAGGATTGGCTTTTAATTCTATTATTTGAGCTTACTTGGAGAAGAAATATTGTCTTGACAACATAGACTCTTCAAAGTAACCACAAATGGCATTTCATCAAAATAACAATCTGTTTATCTGATTCAAAATTTCGTTTGTCTAACTCGAAAATTCACACTGATAAAAAAAGTTAACTTGATTCAAGAGAAACAATCTTGAACCGCAAGAATACCATTTTGAAGAAAATAATTTTCTTGAGATAAGAGAATAAATTCTTAGCTCAAGACTAATTTATTAGCTGAAAAATTTATTTTCTTAACTTAAGAAAATCATTTTTTTTAATGCTATCCTTAATTTAAGATTGTTTTCCTTAAATAAAATTAACTTTTTTATCAGTTCAGCTAGTAGCTCTCGTAAACATGCCCAGTTTCGTTAAAATAGGCAGCTGTTTTGTCATGATCTGTACAGTTGAATTCAATTAAATTTTACGAGTAAAATAATCATACAATCGTATCAATGACGGCTGCCCAATTTCAAAACACAGTAACTGATAATTTTAAGATTTTTTCTTATTAAAACGAGTTTGCGCGCCAAATTGATAAAAAATTTGATTTATGAATAGAAAATACTTGAATATTAACATTTTTAAGAAAAAATACTTGAAATTAAGGTCTAAAAGTCATAAGAAATGCACCAATACTAAAAAAAATCAGTTATAAAAATTTTGTAGTCACTGTATTTTAAAATTGGACAGCCGTCATATTGACGATCCATCGCTAGAAAAGAAAGGAAACACTATATAGCTATACAGCATATATTAAGAATAGCGACACGTATTCTTATGGTACTTTTTGCGCCGTCTAGTTGGCGAATTGCTAGAGTGTTAGTTTTGATGTTTGAAATTTGTTTCGACGACGCTGTTGAAAGCTGATCTGTAAAATAAATACGACGAAGATGTTAAATTTATTAATTTAGCGAAGCAATGTGAAATTTATATTTATTGTGGCATGTTTGAATGGAAAATACTTGAGTTTTAGAAGATTAAATGCATACTTTTACACCGAAAAAAAAAAAAAAGTTTTTTTTCTCCAAATAATGTTTTTGTTCAAGTAAAAAAATTACACTGATAAAACACTTATTTTGAAATTTAACTTATAACTGATCCAAATAATTTTCTTATGAATCAATAACTTACCTCACATGTTAATACCGTTGTATAACAACGATAAGTCGTCTCGATGTACTTTCACTTGATGATATTCTGAATCCTCATCCAAGTTCTCCAGTTGCTAAAAAAAAGAGGAAAGCAAGCTTAGTAAAAATCTAGCATCATGATTCCAAATTACTCCGATTAGCACCAAAATTTAAATAAAAAATTGAAATAGTTTACCGTAACTTCGACTTTTGTTTTAGTATAGAATCTTCTCATCAGCAGATTCAGATTATTTCTTGTTTGTTTCACCTGAAAAATAATTATTTTTTTATTCAAATACGGAAAAAAACAATAAATATTATTTCACAGATAAACAACGTCTGTGTAAAAATTTTTTTTTCAGATCTAGAGAAAAAAAATATTTATTTAAATGAAGTAATAAAAAGTTTGAAAAATTCAAAAGTGCACGCCTCATAACGCTCATTCATTTTTTAACAAAAAATGAATTGTGTAATTGATTAAAAAAAAAGTTATAATTAGGGAAGGGGGGGGGCAAAATGGGATAGGGGTGATAAATGGGGTACCCCCAAAATTTTGTAAAAAAATTTTTTTTTTCCAAAAAGCTCTTTCAGCTTTCTAAAATATATTCTAACGTCATTTCCTACGATTTCAGAGAAAAAAAAAATTTTTTTAATTAAAAAACAAAAAAAAATTTTTTTTACACAGTAAAAAAATTTTCGTCAAATTTAACACAAATATTTGTGTTACTGACTGTTTTTACACAAACTGATGTTAATTCTCCATACTCTAGAGTGTAATTTTCTACACAAAAATTTTTACACTTTACACATTGACGAAATAGTATATTACACACCTGTGGCAAGAAAATGAGAAATGTCTCAGAACACATATATGTTGCCCGAGGCGAAGCCGAGGTCGACATATGTGATCTGAGATATTTATTATTTTCCTGCCATAGGTTTGTATACTATTTTTCTGTCCGACAGAGGCGGAAAGCGGCAATTTCGTTTAGCGCAGCGGGCCGAAAGTTGCCACTTTCCGCCTGGAGGGCAGAAAAATTTTACTGTGCAGTAATTTTTATCGTCATTGAGCATCATAATAAACTTTTTTTCACATCTAAGATTTTTTTTTCTAAATTTTTAAGTTCTCACTTTACAAATAAATGATTTAAAAAAAAATAAAAATCGGGAAATCATTGGTTTCATGCCAGTTTTCGAAAATCAAGTTCTAATCTGATCTCTACATTTTTAATTTCCTAGGAAGTATCTCTTAATATTCCTACGAGGATTTTTATCAGCGTGTGTGTGTGTGTGTGTGTGTGTGTGTGTGTGTGTGTGTGAGTGAGTGTAAACCTCTCATAACTTTTGAGCGACTCCACTGATTTGAACGACACTCGCGTTATTTGATAAGGTTCAGCGAAACTTAGACTTCCTCATAAATTTAAAATAACTTTTTTCTTTTAACAGATTTTAAACAGATGTAACGAACAATTCCAAAATCTAATCAGCTCTTTAATTTAAAAAACGACGTTGATTGCTGCAAACCGCATCAAAATCGGGTGATGTGTTGAAGAGAAATCGTACACTAACTATTTTAAAAAAGTGTCTCTTTCAAATAACATCGAATTTATTCTCGGATTATTTTTAATGTCATAATTTAACTATCAATGCTCAGAAAACTGAGTCAGAGGCCGCCAATTTCTTCTAAATGATTTAGTGCGCTTGTGAGATATTTAATTTAAAAAGTAAAATCTTTAGGCCTACAAGATTATTCAACTTGAAAAAATTTTACTGAATCTCTAAACCAAGAGAGTGCAAAAAAATTACGAATCTTTTTTTTCGTGCTGTTACTTTGAATTGCGTGAGAACTATGAGTCTAAAAAATTTTTCACCGGGAGATTCAAAAACTAGAATTTTCTCAAGAGAACTCTTTTTTTTATCTTGATATTATTTTTAATCAAGCGAAACCCGTCAAAAATTACTACAAAGTTTTAAAATTTTTTTTGCTACCTCAATTTTTGTTAGGAGTATATTGCTCCAACTAACAATGTCTCTTTTTTAGGAGATTTTTTCCTCTCTCTGGGTTCTTTTGTAGACTTATCGATAAAAAATGTTATTTTTTTAACGATATTTCATTTTCGGATGATGAAATTTTTTTTCTTACTTTTTCAGGGGGTACCCCATTTTGCCCGCAAAAAAAAAAATTTTTTTTCTACGGCAACCTGAAATTTGATTATTTTCCTTCAATTACGACTGAAAACGAGAAAAATCAGCGTATTTAAGTCCTTAAAATCATAACGATTTCTTAAGTACCCCATTTTGCCCCCCTCCCCTCCCCTAAGTAATTTCTTACAGATTATTTTTTTTTTAAATATTAGCGCCCTTTTTTCTTATCATATGTGCATACAGTCTAAAGAAATCTAGCTTGATTAAGTGGTGCCATAGTTTTCACTATGAAAAGTTCACAAGAAAAATTCGTTTGTCTTTATATGGTTGTATCGTAGTGAATTTTAATAAAAATTCAATTTAAAAAAAAATACCTAAACTAGGCTACTGATATGAAATACGGACCCAGTTCATCGCATTCTTAAACTAATAAAAAAAGATCCGGTCTTTAAATATCAATTTATTCGGGAGTAATCGTTGGTACATTCAAAATGGGGTGACATCCGGACGTCCACGTAAATTTTTTTCAAAACGTTTTTTTTTTTTCAAAATAGCTACATGAAATGATTTTAGAAAGTAAAAGATGGTTTAATTTAAGTGTTTTCTCGGTGTACATCTACTTATATTATTGTATAAGTGTAAAATGGTTGTGATAGAGACATTTAAAGATCATAAAATTGCTTGACCTTGACGAGTCAAGTATAAAGCAAAACTTACGCGCTTCGCGCTATGAGGCGTGCAAAACTAATAGATTCAAAAAATTATATTAAAAAAATGAGTTACCTTTTTCTGGACAGTAAAATAGTAAAATGCCAATAAAAGAACCTCGATGATTATCGTCGAGAGGCATATTTGACTAATGATGAGCTCTGATGATTTAATAGTTATGTCTCCCTGATGCCACGAATGAATATAATAGATAATGAAGGTAGCAATTCCCAAAGCATTCAAAGCTGCAAGAAACAGTGGTAGCTCATAGAACTTAGCTAAGCCGGCTACCATGTCAGCTAACTCATCAAACACTTCAGTAACACTCTCAATTTCATCATTAATTGTTTTATTCTGGTCTGATAGTTTGATGACCGTTCCGAAGCACAACTTGTGACCGTAATTGGCATTTTTTGCTATCTTATTGGTCATTCGAATTCGACTGAGAAGGAAATCAAGCGATAGAATGTAGTGCAGTACCATCCAACTGTAGAAAATACTCGGCATGACAGTAACGAACCATTGCTCGTATGGCTTATCGTTCAAATCAATTGCTTTCAGAACTATCAACGCAATGGTCATGGAAAAGTGGAAGAGAAATATAAAATAAATCATGAAGCCGTTTTTTACTTTTTGACCCGAGACTTCAAGCAATTTGGTGTCAATTCCTGTCATTCTGTTGAGGATATTCACGTGGACATGTTGTTTGAACATGTAGATCATCAGCACAATCCAGTATGATTCGAGGGCTATACCCTGGCAGTATTTAACCGCGCCGTCTGCCATCAGACCAATGTTTTTTGGGAAGTACCCCCTTTCGTAGACGAAGTAATTGTAGTTAAGGTAAGTCATGTAAACGCCTAAAATAACGTTGTAGTACATTTGGTTGAATGTTATCTCGTATTCCAGGTTGTAGAAGTTCACGTCCAGTTCCAATTCCATCAGTTTGTTCAAGTCGCACCACCATGTTGACAGTCCTAATACTTTAAATACACCGTAATACAAAAATGCAAACGCTCGAGAACTCAGAGTGGAAACCGAAGGATTAGCCGAATCACGTAGCTGCATTTTGATAGTTTTTTACGCGTATTGAGAGAAGAACAAAAGCCACTGGTTTATATTGCTGGTTGGTAATGAATACTGACATTGAAAGCGGACTAGTGCAAGTATATCGATTTCAAAATTGTCTGGTGGTGTTTTTTGCGTGATTGTTGATTGGTTTTTGCTATTTACGCCTGTTTGTCCGGGAAAACAATATACATAATGTATAATATTGATGGACGGGCTGGCTTTCATGTGTTGGTTACGTGAAGCTCATATATGAATAAAGAAAGTATGTATTTACATAAGTATCGTTGAATAAGTTTTCTTTTTTTTTTTATAAAAAACCTGGAAAAAAATATTTTTGTAAAATTTAATTGGATTCTACGAAATTTTATAAGAATTCATAGAATTATATAAAATTTATAAAGAAGTTATGAAATTTCTTAGACTTATAATCATTGTAGTGAGAAAATAAAAATTTTCTATTTACAATTAAATTATTAATAATATAGGCACAAATAACACAATAGATGGAATAACTGGAAAACATGTTGTAACAAATAAGTATGTACTTATAGCAACAAATCTATTAGTTTCGTTAATAAAATTAGACAAATTGTAATAGCAAAACAGTTTGTTACGATGTTACGGCAGTAAATTAATCTGTTATTTTAACAGATCGACTTGGTCGCCGACAAAGAGGGTCTAATCAGTAGACCTCTGTAAAGCTGGAATTGACTCGTTCAGCATTGACCATCACCATCAGTTACCACGGTCATTATTCACACAACATAATCTATTTGTGATGTTACACTTGTTGTTAATAAGTTGCTCTGATTAAATTTTTTTTGCTTGATTAGATTTTGGAAAAAATAGATCCGGAAAAATTATTAAAATTAATTCACCTCATCTTTTTTTTTTTTTTTTTTTTGAATCTTACGCGTCAGCCTTCTGGCCTAGACACGTGGGATTTTTAAGTCCCTTTCTACTATTTATTGTCTTTGATGTGTCTAAATACACATCTTTACCTCTTTTCCGCGGCTGTGGCCGACTTACAATCTGTACCCGCATTTGCCTGTGCCCCGCCCCTTAGCACAGTGACCAAGGAAACCACAGAAACCTGGCTCAGGTACAATCGGCAAGGGAGCAAGCCTTGGAAATCGTAGAAAAATTGCGACTACCAGGGCTCGAACCTACGCCTGAGCGACTGTTGTACGGGCAGTTTAAGACTTAAACCGCTCGGCCACGTAGTCGCTCTCACTTCATCTTTAAGAGTTTTTTTTAACGAAAAAAACTTCGGACACGATAATTATCGTGTAACCTTCAGTATTTAGATCAGGAATAATCAATTAATTAATTTATGATAATTAAACTATTTTTTGGGAAATGCTAACGAATTAATGAGGTTCTTGAAATGATAAGAATTTTTTATTAGTAAATGTAAGATTTAATGATATTTTTTCGTAAATATGGTTGACAAAATTTAGTTTCACGGGAATTCCAATTGACATAAATATGCAAAAAATATAGATATCAGATAGTATATTACATAACGAAATTAAAATAGAGATGATACTACAACTCATACTGCGCTCTATATGATAGGTTTTTGAGCTCCTAAAAATGATAAAAATGAATAAAGAAAAAGGCTTGAAAAATTCAAAGGTGCACGACTTATAATGCTCAATGAACTTTCAATTATTTTTTACTATTATATGTTTATTATTTTTGATTATTTCACTAATAAATGATAATAATAAGTTAATTATTAAAAATAAAAAAGTATCGATTTATTTAGAACTGCACACCTATTTTTTGTTAAGAACCATCGATATTTTTTTCTATTAATTATATGGTAGAGCCCTTGGCGCGTAACCGAGAGATCTGGGTTCGATTCCCAGTCTGGGCTGTCTGATTATTTTTTCAATTACGGAAAAATTCCCACTGAGTAGGTCCCCCCTTTCCCCTATCTGTTCTTTCCCAACTCCCTTAAAATTTGCTTTAATATGGCTGAAAGATCATAATATACCTAGACCTATAGAAAATGTCAAAGTTTCATATGAAAGAAAGAAAAAAGAAATTAAAAATGGTAATCATCGAGAAATTCGGAGTTTTTTTGGAAAATCTAAAAAATAACGATGAAGATAGGTTTGAATATTTTTTTTTCTATTTTTTTTCAAAAAGAACATTTAATAACAAAAATTAAAAAAAAAAAAACGTTTCGATAAGTCAATTTTTGAAAAAATTATGGCAATTTAAAAATAAAAAAACGGTTTTTTGGAAAAATTCATAACTTTTTTTTTGGTTGGCTAAAAAAAATTTGAAAAAATTATGAGAGACGTTTTTGATAGGGTAGAAAAGAATGGTAAACTTTCAGCCAAATCAAAAGGGGTCGGGGTCAAAAGTGGCCGATTTGGCGTGGAATGCCCTATACATAATAGCCCGAGGAATCGGATCGCTAATCTATAGTAAATGACAATTGCTCAAACCTCGAAATATTTGACACTTCAATCACATCGTTTGTATCATCAGTTAAACGACTGCTTCTAATAACCACTAGCCTCTTAAAAAGTGCAATTTCATTTTATCTGGTAATAGTTACCCTTAGAGATATTTTTCTATAATGCTAATAATTTAAACTTATAAAATAAATGAAATTGATTTAATTTAATTTAATTCAAATTTAATTTTAATTAATTTCTAATTAAATGTTAATAATTTCTTTCTTTATTTTCATTTTTTTTTTTTTTTTTACCTAAAACTAAATTTAATTGATGTAAATCTAATGTATAAAGCCGATTGGCGTTGGAATAAATAAATAAAAATTACATTATAATGTAACGTAGCGCTTCATATAAGAAACTGAAAAAATTATAGTTTCGGATTGTAATTATTACAGATTTTGTAAGAATTACATTGTAAAATCCCGAGCCAAAATTAAAATACTAATTCGAGCCTCAAAAGCCTACTTTCTTTTAATGTTGTGCCTACTGCTGAATGTAAAATATTATTTTGACCCTTAATGTACTGAAAATAGGGTATGGATGCCAAAATTAAAGTTGTAGAATAATATTTTCAACCTCCAAAACCTAGGATCGCTTAGAACACCTTTTTTGCAGTACTTCAGCCTACTAAGAGCATAAGTAGGTTAATTTTACGATTTCATAGAACATAAAATTTCGTAAGTTTACAGTTGAATACATTAACTAAGCCCAATTTTGGACTTAGAATTTTTCTACTTTATGCTCTCAGTAAAATTTTCAAAGTTTTCACTTTAACTTTGAATATGAAAAATTAAAGTTCAAAAATTTGGTTAAAATATTATATATTAGTAGCAATAAGTATATGGACATAGGGTAATATAAACACACATATGATAAATTTATTACACTGTTTCAAACTCGAAAGTTTATTAGTAGAGAAAGTTAAAAAAAGTAATAGTAATTTCAATACCACAAATAAACAGTACTCATTTTTTTTAACACGGAAAAAAGTAAACTGTAATAAATAATAAAGTAAAAGCCCCAATTATTGACACTATAAGACACAAAGTTATGATTTGATTTTTTTAAGCATAAAATGTTAATATCGTTGAATTTTATTTGTGGTAATGTCTCAAGTAATGTTTTTACTAATCAATTTCTTTTTTTAAAATGATAATCAGTGATATTTACTAATTAATTTTAAATAATTAAATAGATTATCCGGATACACCAATTATTGACAGATTAAAAAACTGATTGATCTAATAATTATTGACATATCTAAGCCCCAATTAATGACACCTATACTGTGTATGTGTCAAATTATCTGCTTATTTTTATTTATCGAAACTCATTATTAAGTAATCAATACTATTAAAGTTTATTAATAATAATTTCCATAAAAGTGATTAATTACTATTAAAAATGTAAAAATTAATTTAAAAATAATTCATTGAATCAGAAAAGTTCAAACTCTTAAAGTAAATTTTTTAGGTCAAAGTAAAAAAAAGCGTCATATAACGCTGTCTACTGGCTGTCAATATGAGATACAACTTAAAAATTATCAACTAGTTATTGACACCCATTATTGAAATAAAATGCTTTTCTAACCAAAGTTGTTAAGAAAATAGATGCTCGTAAACTGGTTTGAACTGACAGTAATTTTTTTTCAATTTTTTAATTAATAAAAAATTTATATGATAGTTATTCTTATTACAGATAATTAAATATATTTAAAAATAATTCAGGGTGTCAATATTTAGACCCCTGTCAATAATTGGGGCTTTTACTTTAGTCGATTTATAATAAGTAATGATCTACTGAAAAAAATTGTTATTTTAAACAGTAAAATCGTAATTTAAATGATCACCTTATGATATTTATCATTTAAATGCTAGAATTTATTATTTACGTGGCGAAAATATTATTTCAAACAGTAATATTCGCTATATGAATGTCGAAATGTTAAAAGATGATAATTAAAAATTTAGACTTCGATATTTATCATTTCGTACTTAAAAAATGATCGCATGATGTGTGGGACTCTTTCTTCTCCTTATTTGTGAAGCTAATGCTCACCCGAGTCAAAGTTAAAAAACTAATTTCAGCCTCCAAATTCTACTCGAGGGCAAGGAGGCCGAAATCAGTTTTTTAGATCTATGGGTCATTCCATGTCAAATCGACCAATAGTTGAAATTGAACCCTTTCGATTTGGATGAATTTTGGTCAGAAATTTTCTTTTATCATAAAACGAAGTTCTGCCAAAGGAAAAAAAATAAAAAAATTTTTTTCGAAAGATATGCAAATTCAAAATTTCGCGATTTTTCCAGTTTTTCAATTTTGTTTTTGCAATATCTCGAATGCTATTATAGATACAGGAATAGTCTTTCGTTTGTTTAAAAGGGGGCACTTGAGAATATTTAAAAAAATATATTTTGGAAAAAAATTTTTAAAAATGCCAAATTTGTCAAATTTTGAATTTTTGAAAATCGTCAAAAATGAAGACCGCCATTAAAATTTTGGCTCAATTTTTTTTGTATGATACCTTGTAATGATCTTAAAAGATCTTGAAATTTTTGGATAGGGGTTTTTTTTTTTCAAAAATATGAATTTTTGAATTTCAGAAAAAATTTTTTTTTTGTTTTTTGCAACTTCTGTACAAGTTAAAGTTATGCAGATACATAATATTGTAATTTTGAGTATTTAGAAATAAAATGCACGACGTGAAAATATTAAATAATAAATTAATTTCAACTTTTTTTTATTTTTTAGACATAATCTTGCATCCTTAAAATAAGTCATCCTTAACGCATGATAGAATTTGTTAATTGTCCTTTTTTTACTTCATTTAAAGTTGTTGATGCCACTTGTCGTCTTATTAACATGTGAATAATTTGTAATTTAAGATTGAGAACTATGAATGTGCAGAAATTCGTAAGTAAATAAGTATTCGAAAGAACGAAAAAAAATTGATATTCTCATGAAATCATTTCTAATTTTTATAGAAAATTAATATCTGTTTGAGTTATTTGAGGTTAAAAACTGTAATTGAAGTGAAGAAACGGACAAAATATATCATGCGTTGAGAAAATAAATAATTATATCATGCGTAAAGCCTGACTTTTAGATTATGTCTAAAAAATGAATAAAAGTTGAAATTAATTTATTATTTAATATTTTCACGTCGTGCATTTGATTTCGAAATACTCAAAATTACAATATTATATATCTGCATAACTTTAACTTGTATAGAAGTTGCAAAAAACAAAAAAAAATTTTTTTTTGAAATTCAAAAATTTTTTTTTGAGATTAAAATTCATATTTTTGAAAAAACCCCTATCCAAAAATTTCAGGATCTTTTAAGATCATTACAAGGTATCATACAAAAAAAATTGAGCCAAAATTTTAATGGCGGTCTTCATTTTCGACGACTTTCAAAAATTCAAAATTTGACAAATTTTGCATTTTTTTAAATTTTTTTCCAAAATATTTTTTTTTCAATAGCCCAAAGTGTCCCCTTTTAAACAAACGAAAGACCATTCCTGTATCTATAATAGCATTCGAGATATTGCAAAAACAAAATTGAAAAACTGGAAAAATCGCGAAATTTTGAATTTGCATATCTTTCGAAAAAAATTTTTTTATTTTTTTTCCTTTGGCAGAACTTCGTTTTATAATAAAAGAAAACTTCTGACCAAAATTCATCCAAATCGAAAGGGGTCGATTCCAACTATTGGTCGATTTGACATGGAATGACCCCTATACATTTGGTTAATAAAACTCCTGATATTAAAATTTCTCCAACGTTCGTATGGCGTTGCGGATAAGTTGTAGTCTCGCGTGCGTTGGGTGTACTGTTCGAATCTCGGTTAGAGCGATAGGCGTTTTTAGAAAATTATTTATAAGGCAAGCGTTAAACTTAATTAAGATGAATGAATGTAAATGTGATGTGATACCTTATCCCCTCCCCCTCTACCTCCTTTAAAAAACTCCAAAAAAAAAAGTAAAAATCAAAATAAAAAAGAAAAATTATAAAAAACAAAAAAAAATAAACAAAGAAAACATTTTTATCAAATGTTTTTTTTAATGCTAATTTTTTTGTTAATTCACATAGCGAATTTTATAAATTATATGAGAATTATAAATTACTAGGATTTTAAATTTCGCGCTTCACGCGTCTTAACTTTTCAATCAATAAGGAATCAGGGACCATATTTTTGCGTTAATTCGATACTTAATTAACTTCACACTTATTTATATTTCATCTATTTAAAGAGGATAATGAATAAATAAAAAAATTTAAATTTAAAACTTTTCCCGCTCCCAGCAGCTATTTTTATTTAAATTCCTTCTTCCTTCCCTTCTTTCCTCTCACCTATTTCATATAAACCAATGAGGATCTTCTTCTCGATCGAACTGTAGACTTTGGAGGGTCATTTTAGGGTTCTGTAATACTAATTTCAACCTAAACTTAGTAAAAGTGGACAAAAATACCAAGTTTAGGCTGAAATTAAGGTTTTGCTGTACAGCTTGAGTTAATCTAAAAAACTGATTTCAGCCTCCTTACCCTCGAGTAGAATTTGGAGGCTGAAATTAGTTTTTTAATTTTGACTCGGGATGTAAATATTACATTGAAAGCTCTGAAAATTAATGTACAAAATTTGAATTAATAAAAATGTTATTTCGAACTGCAATTTTTCTAGTCTTTCATATATATGAAGCGACGCTTATTACTATTTATAATGTAATTTTTTTCTTTTTCTTTTTTCCGTGTGTACGGTATAATAAAAAACTTATAGAGATATAATAATAATAATAATTCGGACATGACACACTGATATATAAAAATTAAGTTAATTCATGAAAAAAATTTTTCAATTAATAACGTCCCCTACGGAAAAATTATATATCCTAGAATATATGCTGGAGTTTACGAAAATTCGCCGAAAAAATATATGCTAGGATATATGTGCTAGTATATATCCCAGTATATATCCCGGATATATCCATGGATATATATTTGCGCTCATATGTGTCCCGTTGTACGTAAAATTTTCTTGAGATCTATAGTCTGGTTTGTCGTTGAATCTACAGTCTGTTTCATAATCAATGCACGTAACACATGCATATACACTACCGACAGAAAGTTTTCGGACAAGATGAAAATTCATTAAAAAGATTATTAAAAGTAAAATAAATCAAGAAGAAAGTCAATGACACGATCGTACACTCTTTGTAAAATAAAATAGCATTTTCTTCATAGATCAAGTTAATTTGTTTATATATCATATTTAAATTAAAAAGTAAACAAGAAGGTTGTCCAGAAATTTTCTGTTGGTACTGTATCTTAGAATATATCTTAGGATATATTCTAGGATACATTGTAGGATATATTCTAGAATATATCCTACAATATATTCTAGGATATATGGTAAGATATATTCTAGAATATATCCTAAGATATATTTTTCGGCGAATTTTCTTATACTCAGCATATATTCCAGAATATATACTAGGATATATTCCCAGCATATATTCAAGGATACATAATTTTTCCGTGGGGGACATCATTTTAAAAGTTTAATCATATTGAATCGAGCAGAAAAATGATTGAATTAAGTAAAGTTTATTTGGACCAATAACTTTCCAGATCAAGAATTTTTCCACTTGATTCAAAATAATCAAATCATCAAAAATTACATTCTTAGTTCCAGAATGTTTCTCTTGAATCAAGTTAATTTTTTTGTCAGAATAGAAATATTCTTAATTTATTTTACTAATAAAATTTTTTACTACAAGATAAAATATTTGCAAGTTGAAGGAATAATTTATTTATTTCCTTTAAAAATTGTAAAACATAGTTAAATACAAAAAAGATATTTTATAAATAAATAAATATCAATAATTGAGAATTAATAATAATGTTCTTTTAAATGCATCATTCATTGACTAAGACTTCAAAATCAGTGCGCTTGTGAATCGTTCCTTTGTTAACAAACTTACACTTGTTATAACTTGGAGGAGAAAGTCGTCCGGATCGTTTACCGTGAAACTTTGGGAAGTATTTTTTCACCCAAGCTCGACAAATAGAGTAGAGTAGGCTTTCCATCTTCAGAAAAACCTCCAAAAACAGCTTTGTCCATTTTGTAGCCGTCACTTTTCCAGCGACTGCCAGTGTCACCAAGGAGCTATAGAAAATTAATATTATTATTTAAAAAGAAAATTTTTGAATTAATTGTCTTTATAAGTATGACCAAAACTACACAGAAAAAAAATTTATTTGAATCAAGAAAAAAATATTGAACAACTTCATTTTCTTGATTTGAGTAAAAAATTTCTTGAACTAAAAAATTTTTCTTGGTTTAAATAAATTTTACTTGATTCAATACAATGAAACTCTTCAAAATTATTTTCTTGGTTCAAGAATTTTTCTTTTGATCAAAGTTTATTTTTCTTTTAATGTATTAAAATGTATAATCAATATCATTATTATTTATTTATTTTTCAAATTAAAATGTAACGACATACCTCAAAATCAGATGATGAAGAGGCTTCTCCTTTCCAAATATACTTGCAAGTATTTGAGTGGAACAATGCCTTCACTACTTTACCTAGTACTGTCACACCATTTTTATTAACACGACACACGTATTCAACAGGACCTAGAGGAAATTTGTAAGCTTCAAGTGCATACCGTCTGTTACTAATTGTACCCGGAACCCAACATACTGTCTCTGATGAAACAAAAAATCATCAATTAGATGCTGCTTTGATTAAAAAAAAAAAAAAAAAAAAAAAAAAAAGAAATGAAACTTACTGTCATATTTAGCAGAGCACTCAACACCCTTGAGTGTAGCATTCCGCGCTTCTTGACAAATTCCTGATCGGCACCCGTAGGCTGTGGAGAGACACTCAGATGAATCAATACAGTTAGCTCCCTTGTAACCATAGCACTTGTCATGTTGATGATAATTTTCCTTAAAGAAATTAAAAGTTTAGTAAATCAGAAATGCACAATTTTATTAAATTTAAGCACTCGTTACTTTTTCTTATTCAATAATAAGACTTACTTGTAACTTTTCCGTACAACATATGATGTTCGATGCAGTTGAACATCTGATGTAAGCAAAATAAAGAAGACCAAGTAACAAAAACGACTTCTTTTTGATTACTTTGAATTAGAATAAATTTTTTTTTTTAATTATAATTATAAGTCACGTCAGATAAACAATGAAGTAAAGATATAATTTTGTCGATATTTATACTTTGGGAGTTTTGGGAGCAAGCCATACACGGAAAGATTAGAACCCGACTGGTTCGTGTTCTGCACCAGACTCAGTCGTGTGCCGGTTACTTTGCACGGATTCTGGTGCATCAACCGACTGAGTCGTGTGCGCACCAGAGTGAGTCGTGTTCTGCCCCAGACTTAGTCGGGTGATGTACCAGAATCCGTGCAAAGTAACCCGCACACGACTAAGTCTGGTGCAGAACACGAACCAGTCGGGTTTTAATCTTTCCGTGTAGATGAGGCCATTATATTTTTATCTATACAGTTCACAATGTGACGTTCATAAAGAAAAAATCATGAATATTAATGATAAAGTTAATGAAAGTCGGCATTGAACACGTAATTAACAACTTTCATACACGGAAAAAAGTAAACTGTAATAAATAACAGTCGATTTATAATAAGTAATGATCAACTGCTAAAAATTACCATTTCAAACAATAAAATCATGATTTTACTATTTACTATATAATATTTACCATTTAAACGTTACAATTTACTCTTTACATGGAAAAAAATACTATTTCAAATAGTAATATTCGTTATGTAAATGTTTGAAATGTTAAAGTATAATAATTAAGAATTCAGACTTTGATATTTATCATTTCGTACCTAAAAATGATCTTATGATATGTAAAAAGTATAAAATAAAGTTAGTAAATTTCTAATACAAGCATCGTCAATATTTACAAAGTAAAACGGTAAATTTTAAACGCAACGCTAAAAATCAAACTGTAATTATTGACTTGTTCGGACTGATAAAATGTATATTTTAAAAGTATAATTTTTACTGTTTCAAACGTCAAATTCTCCCAGAGTGAGACCCCCTTCTCTTTCATCTGAGTTCCCCTTCTCCTCATAATATCGACTATATATTAAATGGCAATTTTTACTGTTTGAAACTGTAATTTTTAAAGATGAAAGAGTCGTTATTTACTATAGTGACAGCTACTAATCACTTATTTTGGATATTAAATTATAAATTGTGGCTTTTATACTTTCTACATTAAGTTCTGTAATATTTATATTTTGGCTACCCTGATGTCCGCTTTACTGTTTGAAACTATAAAAATTAACCGGAATCCGAGTGAATATTACAGTTTACTTTTTTTCGTGTAGTACTTTTTTTATTAAAGACAGTAATTAATAAATTAGACCAAGTTGACGCAAGTATGTTCAATCCGAACAAAAACAGTTTCACTGTAAAAAATCGCGCCAAGTCCACGTTCATAAGACTTTTAAGAAAAAAAAATTTTTTTTCTTTACAAAAAGATATAAAATCAAAATATTAAAAAATCCAAGTAACCGATATGATTGTATATAATTTTCGGAAATTAAAAAACATTTTGTTGTAAATTTAAAAATTAAAGAAATAATTTTGGAACGTATTTAGTGTGCGTGGTTGCAAAATATTTTACTTTTAATAAAATTCGTAAAATCTATTTACTAAGACTGAAAAAAAATTTGACATACACAATGACGCATACCAAGTACGTTCCAAAATTATTTCTTTAATTTTTAAATTTACAACAAAATGTTTTTTAATTTCCGAAAATTATATACAATCATATCGGTTACTTGGATTTTTTAATATTTTGATTTTATATCTTTTGTAAAGAAAAAAATTTTTTTCTTAAAAGTCTTATGAACGTGGACTTGGCGCGATTTTTTACAGTGAAACTGTTTTTGTTCGGATTTTAGTATTTTTTGTAATTATAATAAAAATTGACAATTGGTATCAACTTAAATCTCGCGTTAGCTGAATTTTTTTTATAACAAACTATCCTCTTGAAGCTACAGTTTATGTAGAAATAATTCCAGCGCACCCTGGCGGGTGTAGGTTCAAGCTGTGAAATATTTTTTTCTAACTGTAGTTTCCTATCTATAGAAGGATTACCATGGATTCTCGAATTATTTAGTCTGTGACATGTCACTTTCTCCATAAGAAAAAAGTCAGGATCTAAAAATCTGGGTCGCTATAGTTTGTGCCAGTGAATTTAATTAATTTTAAAAAGAATTTATTATTTTCAAAGACCATTATTAATTAATATTGATAATATAACATATAACGTATTATTATAGAGTATCATTGAAGAAAAAAAAAGTCTGTAGAATGAATAAAATTTTGCAACCTGAAAATATCGTTCTGCTTATGGTAAACATACTCGGTAGTCTGGCGCTCCGTTTACAACGGATTTGAACGGAACTTGGCGCCAGATTCTACCGAATCTGTGGATATCAATGTCACAATACATTAATTTGGTAAGATAATTCCATTTTTCAATTTGCAAAACAAGATTTTTGTTAATTTATATAATTTTCATCTATAATCGATAAGGCAGGAATTGATGTTAATTTTAATTTCCAACCATTATCTTTAGCCGATTTATCTAATATTAACAAATTTTCGAATACCAAAGAGAATTTTAATTCAAAACGAACCAAACTAAAAAGTAAAAAATAAATAATAGTTTAAAAAAACTAAAAAACACGTTTTTTATAGAAAACCAAACTAAAAAATAGAAAATAAATATAAATTAATAATAATATAAATAAGAAAAAAATGTATTTGATTTTAAAAAACGCGTGGGGTGCTTTTTAAGACTTTATCGAAATGATAATCCTTCTCATATCTGTCAATAAAATATTTATAACTATTTATACCATGCACCCTACGCTTTTTTACAATCACATACATTTTTTTTTATTTACACTATTATTAATTTATATATTTATTAAAATTTATTTTCTATTTTTTAGTTTTGTTTTCTATAAAAAGCGTGTTTTTTAGTTTTTCTTAAACTATTATTTTTTACAATGAAATAAATTTTTTTCTTACTTACACTATTATTAATTTATATTTATTAACTTTTTTTATCGCGAAAATCTTTGTGACATTGAATGTTTCTACAATCATCATGATTATTGATTATAAAGACCATAATAAATTCTGCGCCGAGTAAAACAAAGTGACAAATATAAGTTGACGCTCATCTAAATCTTAATTTCCAATTTTTTATAGTCAAACGACATTGGAACCGATCTTATCTACAATTAGCCTACATTTATTAAATTTTATATAATTTCACTCATTTTATAACATTTATAAAATTACCATTTATATTAAGATCTAAAATTAAAAAACTTAAATTCAATTTTGTAACACATTATGTAGGTTTTTTTTTTTTCGAATCCCATGAAATTCAAAAAAGTTCAATAAAATTACAATCAAATATATAAGTACATAACAGCAACCGGCAACAATATTTTGTGAACTCCAGTGTTGATCGATTGATGACTTCAAACAATTTTCCAGTGCAAATTCTTGAAAAATTCAACTTTTAATCAATAGCAATGCACCACACTTGAAGCGTCCATGACATTTGAGCAAAAATTTGTCAAAATTTACACTGAAAGAAAAATTATTAATTACTATTTATGATTAATTAATATCCATGAAAAAATTTTCTGATATGGCCTGATATAAATTAATATGAAAATAAGTTATATCCGGCCGCATCACACTGTTAGAGACAAAAATCACTAATTATACGCTCTTCTGGCTATGCAGAATAAAAATGCTATGAGAAAAATATAATTTTTTTTGCTGTACACCTTTTTGGCTTTAAGAAAAAAAAATTCTTAAAGTTGAAAGAGTGTGCATAAAAAATTTATTTTCATTTTCTAATTTTCCACTTCAGAAATTGAACGTTTTTAACTTCTTGCTATAAAAATTAAAAATTTTTAAAAAGTAAAGAAATTATTAAACTCACTTAAATTAAAAAAAAATCAAGCTTAAATCAAATCCCGACCTTTTGACGTCCTGTAAGTTTATTTCAGAAAATTTTTAATTTTCATAGCCAGAAATTCAAAAACTATCTTTCTTACAACTCTCTTAAAATAAATCAGTGGAGTTTCACTGATTCCAACCATTGAATGACAATTTCACTGGTGAATCAGTGGATTTCACTGATTTAACCAGTGGAAATAGTAGCGGGCAGATATTTTGTTCACTCAATCAGTAAATTTCACTGATTCACCAGCGAAATTCCACTGATTCATTTTAAGAGAGAATAGAGTGGAAGAAAGTTGAAAAATGAAAATAAACTTTTTTTTTTTGCTTTAAGATTTTTTCTTTCAAAATAAAAAAGGCGTATAAAAAAATGTGTTTTCTATTAAATTCTATTAAATTTTTACATTCCTCAGTCGAAAAAATTAGGAAAACGGTTGACCCTGAAGGCCATACCTGCAACTTCCCGCTAATTCCATACCTACTCGAGTCAAAATTTAAAACGTATCTCAAGCGTCTCAGGCATCTAAAACGTATCTCAAGCGTCTCGAGCGTTTAAAACGTACACGGAAAAATTAAAACCAGATTGGTTATTGTTCTGCACACGACTCACAAGGAAACTCTCTCCGGTGTCCCCCTCCGATTTTGATGAAACTGAGATATGTTATTCTCCGTCGAAATCTAAGAGACACGTATTTTTTTTTATCTGCGGAAAAACATTTCTAGGGGGTGAAACTACCCCTCAAAGTTTAGCCTCCAAAGGGGTGTTTTTCAAGTTTGGCATACTTGCAGTTTAAATAATCGAATGGGACCAATTGCATAATTTTCAGGGTGGAAAATCATGAAAAATGCTTTTGGTTTTATAATAAAACAATGGATAGAACAAAAGTTATGAGGGTTGAAAATCACAAAACTTTTATAAAAAAAAAACTATTCGATGGATTTCAATGAAACCAACGGCAATCGGAAGAGGAAAAAAAAGTAGAGAATACGTCTTTCGGGGTTTTTCCGAAAAATTAAGTTTAGGGGGTGAACATCCCTTAAGCATATCTACAGTGACCACCAAGAAAATATCGTTTTTTATATTAATTTCGATATGAATTCATCAATAATAATTTGTTCGTACATTTCTAGCATTTAGAAAATAATAATAATATTATATCTTAATATTTTACTTACTTGTTTACTTCTCATCCCAAACTTTATTTTGTGTATCGGGACATCAAATATTATAAATGTCATGTAATGTGAATCTGTTTTGGAAAAAAAAAAAAAAAGAAAAAATGCTTACAATATATGCTTTACTATAATCAAATTAAATTTAAAAATAATTTACAAATGATTTTTTATAAAAATATTTAATATTTCTGATGTTTATGAAATTTAATACTTAAATTCATCATTTTGTCATATGCAGATCTATTCAATATATGTTTTGCAATCGTGATGTTCATGAAAAAAATGTTGAAAACACAACGACTTTTTGCACCATGAACAGCGGATAATTGCTATATTTTGACAACCAGGAACCTCACAATGAGAATTGCATGATCCGTGAAATGCAAAATCCACAGGATTTTCGAACTCATCTGGTTTTACTTCTGTGTAGCCACTTTTGTACCACGAGTACTTGAATAAATTTATGTACCGAGGAGATGACAATTGGATATGTGTAAGTGATTGTAATTTTATAATGTTATTTCGTAAATGCAAGTTTATGTCCAAATTCATCAAAACTGTACGATCCGAAAAATATCGAACAAAATTTTTCCATACTCGGAATCCAAAAACATCAAGCGGTTGAATTTTCCCAGTTGTACCTTTTGGTAAGATCATTACTTCAGTATCTTTATTTGTTGGTTTAACGCTTTGTACAACTTGAGGACAATGCCCAGTCCATGAGTCAATTAGTAATAAAGATTTTGGGCCCACATTTGGAAGAAACACCCTCTCCAACCAAATTTTGAAATGATCTGAAAATTTAAAAATATGAACTATTTGTATCAACAATAACTTATGCGCAAACCAGAAAAAAAAAAATAAAGAATAATTCGTACCTGATGTAAGTTTTCCTGATTTTGATGCTTCTATGTATACATTATGAGGTCTAAAAAGTGTTGTTTCAACTATTGGTCCAAATTTACCACTTGGTTCTTTTAGAACCAAAAAAAGTGGGGATAAAAGCTTTCCATCAGCGGATACAGTTGGTTGAACTGTGTAACTATGGGTAGTAGAAGTAACAGATTGTACAAGACATTCTACTTGCTTCTCTCCTTCAACAGCTAAAGTTCGACCAGAATGCATTTCCAACTGAAAACCACTTTGATCTGAATTATATACGTTTGCTAATTCATAAATTTTAATTTTTTGTTTTACATTATTGACGAATTCCTCAGCTTGCTGTTTTAATGATTTACTATCTTCAATGGTTTTGGACGTGATAAACTTATTTATTTTTCTTGATACGATGCGATGTGCTCTTTTGAATGACGCGATCCACTTTGTTGATGCTTTAAAACGGAAATCTTCCGCACCAATTTCTTTTTGAGCTTGTAAGGCCCATCTTTTTATGTCACAATCATGTACAATTAAACCTGCATCTATAGCTGCTTTGAAATTTTGTAATGTATATTCACAAATTCTTGCTAATTTTTCCTTATAAGTCCCTCCCTGATTTAAAGTATGAGCCCATATTCGTAACTGTCGCACAGATTATACCTTTCTAAATTTTTGTCTAACACTGTCTAAACTTAAATTTCTTTTTTTGCCACTACGCCAGTACTCGACGGCTTTCAATTTATATTCATAAGATAAATCTTCAACATCCTTAGTGCATTCGTCGATAGGTGTTTCTTGATCAACTAGTGCATTTGCCCAATCTTCATCTTCCACGACTTCCATCGTCCAATCTTTATACGGTTCTTGAAAATGCAAAGAACTTTCTTCGACCATTTCGACTCCGGAGTATTCGTTCATAGCATTGAGTAAAATATTTTCAAAACTTTCTTTGATTTGTATTTCTTCGTCATTTACTGGCGATTCTGGAATGTTCATGACTTGAAATGTTGTTAAGAGTAGTCTTATAACATTTATAGGATTGACTTTCATTTTGCTCTATGTACTAAAATAAAGATTTTCGTACAATTTTAAATTATTCACTTATTAAAAAAAAAAAAAAAAAAACACGATTATAATATTGAATTATAAAAGATGAAGTACATCGCAGTAACTAAACTAATCTCGAAATGATACATTTATTTATACTATGTTGTTTTTCACATTACTGACTCATATATACTAAAAATATAATTATCTCTTTTTTTGTATGAGATAACGATGAATGATTATTATGATTATAATAAATCATTATAAGCATTTTTTCTTTTTTTTTTTTTTTTTCCAAAGCAGATTCACATTAAATGACATTTTTAATATTTGATGTCCCGATACACAAAATAAAGTTTGGGATGCGAAGTAAACAAGTAAGTAAAATATTAAGATATAATATTATTATTATTTTCTAAATGCTAGAAATGTACGAAAAAATTATTATTGATGAATTCATATCAAAATTAATATAAAAAACGATATTTTCTTGGTGGTCACTGTAGATATGCTTAAGGGATGTTCACCCCCTAAACTTAATTTTTCGGAAAAACCCCGAAAGACGTATTCTCTACTTTTTTTTCCTCTTCCGATTGCCGTTGGTTTCGTTGAAATCCATTGAATAGTTTTTTTTTTATAAAAGTTTTGTGATTTTCAACCCTCATAACTTTTGTTCTATCCATTGTTTTATTATAAAACCAAAAGCATTTTTCATGATTTTCCACCCTGAAAATTATGCAATTGGTACTTGGTTATGTACTTATGTTATGTACTTATGTACTTGGTGTGCGTGGTTGCAAAATATTTTACTTTTAATGAAATTCGTAAAATCTATTTACTAGGACTTTAAAAAAATTGAAATACACAATGACGCACACCAAGTACGTTCTAAAATTTTTTTTTTAATTTTTAAATTTACAATAAGATTTTTTTTAATTTCCGAAAATCATAAACAATCATATCGGTTACTTGGATTTTTTAATTTTTTTATTTTGTATCTTTTTGTAAAGAAAAAAAAAAAATTTTTTTTCCTAATAGTCTTATGAACGTGGACTTGGCGCGACTTTTTTACAGTGAAACTGTTTTTGTTCGGATATACAGGGTAGTCGAAAAGTATCCATCGAAACGTTGTTATTTTTAAATTCGATAGAAATACCATTTAATATGAAATATATTATTCATATTATTAATCAATTCTAAAAATGGTCAATTAAATATTTTACTTTTTATTTAACTTAGTAATAATTTCTTTTTAATTAATATTTTTTTAAAAATAATAACAATTTTATGATTTAAAATACGTAAAATAAAATATAAATATTGTAGTAAGGGAAAAGCCCTAAGTAGCTGCTTATGTACCAGTACACGCTCACTCCATGTATTCACAAATATAGTTATACTAATACATGGAGTGAGCATGTACTGGTACATGAGCGGCTACTGGGGCTCTAACCTTACCTATTACATTTAGGTATCTTTTTATTGAGTTCATAATTTTTTAATACAGGCTTAATCATTTTGTTTATCAAATCTAGTAATTCTATCCAGATTTATTTAAATTTATTTTATAGATCATTTTAATAATTTTTCGGAATTTTATTGAAAACAAAATCTAGTTTTGTGCTACAATATTTAAAAGTCTTTTACTTCATGTAATTAGTTCATTTTAATTCATGTAATTAATATTTTTTTTGAAAAAATATTAATTAAAAAGATATTATCAATATGTTATATAATTAGTAATGAACTATTTTATAAGATAAATATATTTTAAATAAAAAACAAACAAAATAGCGTGGAGAACTGGCACAAATGAGTAATAGTCTATACACTACACGGTCAGCTGCTACGAACTATAGGCGCCGCCATATCGGCCTTGGCTGTTCTGACGAGCGCCTTCCACTTTATCCCTACTCGGCGGCCGACCGTCACGCGATGCAACACACAGACGAAAAAGTTTGAGACGATGTAATAAAAGTTTCACTTTAAAAATGAAAAAAAAAAACAACTTTTTTTTTTTCACTTTCTTGCGATTTCTCGAAATCTACTGGTCTGAATCGGTTCCAACTTACAGGAAATCTAAGTTTGACGAAACCCTTTCGAATGACATCAACTGCGATCAAATCGGTCAAGCTGTTTAAAGGTATAAGAGGTTTACATACAGACAGACACACAGACAGACACACAGACACACACACACACACACACACACACACACACACACACACACACACACACACACACTCGGGGCAGAAGAGATACTGCTACCGGGCGCGTCTCCCCGAGCGGATGGGAGAACGCTCGCTGTCCTTGGATGACACTTAATCTCTTAGTTGATGAGGTACAGCGGGTAGGAGCCAAGCAAAATAACCAAACAAAATACGCTCCCGTGGACAAAACTCCCCTTTAATGGGTTGGTCACACTAACTGACCTAACAAGACGATCGTTCTCTGCTGTGACCCACTGGGAGTGACCGGAACCTGTATCGTAGTTTCCGACGATGCAGGCCACGGCTGATGTGAGCTTGCTCTACCGAGGTGTAAGTTGCAGCAGTGGATCAGGAGCCAGCCACTTCGGGCCTTGATCAGGAAGTACGCAGTGAGTGTTAGAGATCGGAATCTTCACCGCTCCGAGCGAGTCTAGTCCGTCCGTGTATTCCGGGACTGGCTAAGTGTCGGCTAGGCCTCAGGGAACTGGGGTAGGAGTACTATCTCCGAGGGTACACCCGTTCCTAGTTATGGCAACCCGCTCCACTCCGTACGATGCGCTGGTAAATTAAAAAGTATGAGTAATGCACAGGAAACAAACAAGAGTGAAAACGGGCCTCATGCCCAGCAAGACGCACTGCTACTTAGTGCAAAGATGAAGAGGACAGATGCGCTGGTACATCTGGAGAAGCTAGTCAGTGGACAGCAGGACTTTCTCCAAACCAAGCAAAATGTCCACAAGGAGATCAAGTTGAAGTCGACGAACATCTGCAGTGCCCTGAGAAGGTTCAAAAAACTGGATCAAGAATGGCAGGAGATCCAACAACAACACGGTAATATCGTGATGAAAACGAGTGTGACAGCGGTTTCACCAGCAAAAGCCGACAAGTTTGTCGAGGAGATGGACACAGGTGGCAAGGGTGACGTCGAGTCAGTTGTCGAAGACGGAGAGGAAACTGGAACTGATATCAGGCCCGGGAAAAGGAAAGAACGAAATTCCCCAGACTCAATGACCAGCCGTACTAAGAAGAAGAAGGACCTTAAACCAAGTCCCCCGAAAAACGCGGTAACACAGAACGGCGGAAAAAAGGAGGTGAATGAATGGCAAAAAGTCCAGTCAAGGAAGTCCAAGAGAGAGCAAAGAGTAGAAAAGCTCCAGAAGCAACCGCCGAAGGAGTCCAGGCCAGAGCCTAATCGGAAAGAACCGCGCAAACGGATCAGGCCGGACGCACTGATCATCCGCCCCGCAGAGACGGCAAAGTATGCTGAAATTCTGAAGCGAATAAAGCAGGACGTCCCTGACGAACAGGTCCGTACTACAGTGGATAAGATCCAAAGAACTAGGACCGGGAGCTTGCTGATTACGCTTTCGATGAAGAGCGCTGACCGAGGCCAAGCCTTACAGAAGACCATCGCAGACATCCTCCAAGAAGACGCGAAGGTAATCTGCAAAGGGCCACAGGAAGACGTCGAAATCCGAGATCTTGACGGTACCACAACCAAGGAGGATATTCAGGCTGCCTTGCAAACGGAAATCGGAGAAACCTGCGAGATACCACTAGGGACAATTAAGATTCATAAGGCCTACAGAGGTACTCAGACAGCTGTTGTGACACTACCAGCAGCTGCAGCGCGGAAGATATTGACAGGAAGCGGTAAAGTCCGGATCGGCTGGGCCAACTGCCGAATCAGAGCTACGAGGAGACCAATCCAATGTTTCAAGTGCTGGCACTTTGGACATCTTGGATCCCAGTGCAAGAGCAATGTGGATCGGTCTAAGCTATGTATTAGGTGCGGACAAGAGGGACACAAGATTGCTGAATGCAAAAACCCAGCGAAATGTGTATTATGCGCGGATCAAAGTGCGGAGAACTCGGCGCATCATGCCGGCGCATCCAGGTGCCCAGTATTTAAAGAGGCTCTCCAGAAGATAACAAACAAACAGACATGAAGATATTGCAGCTAAACCTAAACCATTGCGAAGCTGCACATGATCTGCTTATGCAAACAGCAAGAGAACTAGAGTTAGACTTAGTAATGATAGCAGAGCCATACAGATACCTGAATACCCAGCCTTGGGAATCTGACAGCACCACCAAGGCTGTCATCTGGTCTTGTGGTAAGCATCCCTTCCAGAGTGTAGTTAACAATGATAATGCCGGCTTTGTAGCAGCAACAGTTAACGGCATCCGTTTCTACAGCTGTTATGCACCACCTAGCCTATCCATTGTTGAATTCACTGAATTCTTGGACAAACTGACCGAGGACGCCAAGCAGTACTATCCGGTCGCGATTGCCGGTGACTTCAACTCCTGGGCAGTAGACTGGGGCAGCAAGCAGACAAATGCGCGAGGAAAAGCACTCCTAGAAGCTTTCTCTACACTAGATGTAGTCCAGCTTAACAGTGGTGATACGCCAACCTATACTAAAGGAGAAGCAAGCTCTATCGTAGATCTCACTTTCGTCAGCAGCAGCCTCATCAGTGGGAAATACGACTGGAAGGTGATGGATATCTACACAGCCAGTGACCACAAGGCAATTCTCTGGGAAATATCACATGACCGGAATACAAGAAGACCAATCAAGTCATTCAATACCATTGGATGGAAAGTGAAGCCTTTTGACACAAGCACATTGGTAATAGCCCTTAATAGTGAACCGATTACTACTGGATCCGCAGAAGAAATGACCAAGGACCTGATGAAAAGAGTTGTCCAGGCCTGTGACGCCAGTATGGTCCGGAAACACAGCATAAGCCAACGCCCGGCAGTGCACTGGTGGAACGACCACATCAGTGTTCTTCGGAAAGAGTGTCTAAAGAAAAGAAGAATATCCCAGCGTGGCTATCGACGACCTAACTCTGCGGAGCTGGTCGCAGAATACAAAAAAGCCCGTCGATCATTGAACAAAGCCATCAAGGATAGTAAGAGACAATGCTGGAAAGAGCTCATCAACGAGGTGGATAAAGACGTGTGGGGTAGGCCTTATAAGGTGGTTATGACCCACCTAAAAAAACAACAAATGCCATCACCTACGTGTCCTCAACTTCTCCAGAAAATGCACTATTCCCACAGCAACGCAACTTCGATTACCAGTTGGCGCCAGGCGAACTGGATGACACTCCACCTGTCACTGAAGAAGAACTGCTGGAGGCCTGTAACCGTGTAGGGAATAATAAAGCGCCGGGATTGGACGGAATCCCTAATATAGCCTTGAAAACTATCATAAAGGCAGCTCCAACATTATTCCTAGACGTTAATAATTCATGCCTTAAGGAGGGGACTTTCCCGCATAAGTGGAAACAGCAACGATTGGTACTGTTACCTAAAGGGAAGAAACCACCGGATGAACCGTCATCTTACCGCCCACTTTGCATGCTAGATACAGCGGGTAAGATATTTGAACGCATAATTCACCAGAGAATTGAAGCAGTAGTCAACCCACTCCTGGCAGACAATCAGTATGGATTCCGGAAAGGATGATCAACCCTGGACGCAATCAAACTGGTTGTTGATACGGCCAAGGAAGCAATCGCAGGAACCAGATGGAAGGGTGGAACGAAAGAGTATTGCCTGGTGGCGACCCTAGACATCAGAAACGCATTCAACTCCGCCAATTGGGAATGCATCATGCAGGCCCTCCAAGAGAAGAATGTACCAGAATACCTTCTTAAGATCATAACAAGCTACTTTGAAAATAGGGTCTTGAAGTATGACACGAAGAACGGTCCGAGGGAGTATGATATTACTGGAGGTGTACCACAAGGTTCAGTCCTAGGCCCGCTCCTGTGGAATATTATGTATGACGGTCTATTAAGACTAACTCTGCCAAGAAACGTCAAACTCGTAGCATATGCAGATGACGTAGCCGTAGTGATTGTTGCCAAACACCTTGACGAGATAAACCATATGTTCGATCTCACTTTTGAGCGCGTTAACCGGTGGATGGACGCAGTGAACCTGCAACTGGCGCAACACAAGACTGAGGCAGTGCTTATTACCAGCAGAAAAGTGGTAGAGACCATTAAGCTAAAAATCGGCGAACAAGAAATCACATCACAACCTTATATCCGATATTTGGGAGTGATGCTTGATGCCCGACTCAACTTCAAGCAGCAAGTGGAACATGTCAGTGCCAAAGCGTCAGTAGTGAGGGCTAGTCTCGCACGACTGATGCCGAACGTCGGAGGCCCAAAACAGAGCAGGAAGTTATTATTGTCATCAGTAGTTATATCGGTGCTCACTTACGGAATATCCATTTGGGCCGACGCATTAAAGACACAAGAATCATGGAGAAAGGCTGGACCAGTATATCGACTGAGTGCCCTACGAGTAGCTAGTGCCTTCCGCACTATATCAGAAGAAGCAGTGTGCGTCATTGCTGGAACCCTACCTCTTAGAGTTCTAGCAGAGGAAAGACGGGCCCTTTACCAACGAAAAAGGTCAACTGCACTGATCCCTGAAGAACTTAGAATTGAAGAACGGCAGAAGAGCATAGGCCGATGGCAACTACAATGGGATGCTGCAGAGAAGGGTAGGTGGACGCACCGTCTCATACCTCGGATCGACATTTGGCTTAACCGGAATCACGGTGAGGTCAATTACTCTCTTACGCAGATGTTGTCGGGACATGGGTGTTTTCGAGAGTATCTACACCGCTTTAAGCACGATGACTCTTCGGAGTGCCCGTCCTGCCCAGGAGCTGCTGAAGACGCGGAGCACGTCTTCTTTGTATGTCCTCGTTTCGATCCACAGCGTGAAGAACTGGAGAGGATCCTGAACCAGAGAATGCAACCAGATTCACTAGTAGAAGCAATGTTGTCATCAGAAGCTGCCTGGAACGCTACCAACACGTTTGCAACAGAAGTCCTTAAAGACTTGCGTTCCACCGAATGAAAAAGAGCAAATGCCTGACGGCGGTTTCCATGAGGGATTAGAGGAAAGAAGAAAAAGGGGTTTAGGGTTTAGTGGGTAGGGGCGTTAAAAAACACACACATACAGACATAGTGACATCCTTGCGAGGATAGTCAGGGAAGCTTCCTGTAACCTTTAAACGTCGAGATCTGATGAAAACTCGCTTTTCGCAAAACGTGGTAAAACCAATAACTTCCCGATTTTTGAAAATCTTAGATTTTCTTAGCAGGAAGTTAAAAAAAGTAATAATTTCGTAATTGTCTAGTTCAATAAACTGCTAAATCAATTTTTTTTTGATACGACATGTTAATTTAAGTTCAAATTAATAGAAAGTATAAAATGATTATAAATTATTTTTTCATTCAAGCCATATATGACTATATTCGAAAATTTTCTCTCGAGTAGCATTAATTTACTGTATCAATCTTAAAATAAAAAAAAAAAAATTACTTACAAATTACAGAAAAGTAACATCTAAAGATTGTAAGTCCCCGTCATCTTCTAAAAATTTTTGCGCTTGATTCGTAAAACGCTCTTCCATCTTAGAAAATAAAATCCCAACAGTATACCATTTCATAGAAGAAACAAAATTACTAATGAACACATAATCAATTTTAACTTCAAACACAATTAATAAATACTATTTACCTTAGCTCCTTCAGCTAATGCTAGCTGACTCAAATCTGTAATCAGCCATAATTTGTACCTCGTCCACTTTTCCTGAAAAAAAAATCCGCTTTTAATCTATTGTCCAAAAATAATATCATCAAGATCAAATTTAAATACCGCTATTTTAGCTATCGAATAATAGATTATCAATACAAGAAACACGAGAATAACCGTAGCATACCACAGTCCGTACATAAAAAGCTCCATTGGCTGGAGAGTCGCATTTCCTTTCCATATCTGGTTGATATCATACCCGACAATAACAGCTATGCCAGTCATATTGATAATAGCGATTCCCAGTTGTGGTGAAAAGAACCAGAGTACGTCTAAACGTATATCATCTAGGTCTTCTAGAATGTTACTGACAAACAAAATTTTCCGTTGGCGTGATGCGTTGTTGATCGTCTGTTCCCTTTTTTTTAGGGACCTTAAGTTACTAATATCGTCGTTATCGACCTTGACAATCGCGTAGTGGAGCTGTATGAAGCGCTTAATGACAACATCAAGCGACATGACATATTGCAGCACTAAAAAGTTTGAAAAGACACACGGATAGACTGTCATGAAAAATTGGAAAAATGGTTTGCCATCCAATTCAATGTACTTTGCTACTAGCCCACCGGCACAAACTACCAAGTTGGCAATCATCACACAATAGGCACTGCAGCCGTTTCTCACTTTGCGACCCGTGATTTGCATCAGCCTATCATCAATTTCTTGCACTTCATTCAAAGGGTTTATCAATGTGCTCTGTCTACACCCATAGATGACCAGGATGATGCCCACTATTCCTAATGAAGCGCACTGCAATAATTTCTGTTCCCGTACTATCATTACTCCAATCTTCTTCGGCAGTATTTCCGGAAAATAAACCATGTAACAGTAATCAACATAGGCTAAGCCAAGGCTGTAGAGTACGTTCCAATAGGTTCCTAGAAGTGATGTGGAAAATCCGTAATTGTAATAGTAAAGAGCAGGGTTCCATTTAAATATCTTCATGTAATTAAAGTGCCATGGAAGCAATCCTATAGATTTGAACAAGATGAAGTACAGTAGCCCTAAAAATCCAATGCTCATATTTGATAAACTTTTAGTCAATGCACTTCGATTGATGAAACCTTGCGCCATCCTAAATTGTTTTTAGAGGACGGTAAAAAGCTAGTTGTTTTTATTGTCGCTGAGCGATGAAGACTGACAACTAGTGAAGTTTAGTGCGAAAATATCGATTTCAACAAGGTATTGCGTGAGTGTTGAATTAATTTTTGTAATTTACTTAGCTTCGTAATGGAAAATGTTACATGTTAATGCACGAAGTTATGTGTGGTAGAACATTGATGTGCAGGAATGAATTTGTGGTGGATTTTATGACTGCTTATGAAGGCTGAATACATATTTACATTTTTTTTATGTTCGCAAAGCATATTTTAAGGCAAGAATTTTATTGACGGGTGGTAAAATCGATTATGATGCTACTGTCTGTTTAAAGTAGCTAATGTATCTTATATTTAATTGGAATTTTAGCGTGATGAAATTTTATAAAAATACAGTACTAACACTAATGAAAACGATTTTGCTAAAAAACAAAAGACAGGATAACTTAAAATATGTTGTAGTAACAAATAAACACGCTTCTAGCAACAAATTCATTAGTTCTGTTAACAAAATTAGTCAACGTAACAATATGATTTTATTGTCTTAGCAAAATTATTTTGCTGCCAAAAATAAAATGCTTAGAATCTCCTCTTCATATTAAGGTTTTAATTTGCAGTTTTTTTATTATTGTAACAATTAAAAAATCATGGATATAGTTCACTCTGCAGGCTAAAAGATTTATTATTGACTATTTTAATGGTTGATTTCAAATATTTACCGTAAAATAAATTGTTTGAAAAAAAAAAAAAGGCAAAATGTTAATGTTTTATTTTTTAAGATCTAACGTCAAGTGTTGACCGTGAAAGTAAATAACTATCAAATATTCTTATAAAATTTATTTTAACAAATCTATTTTTTGTTCCAACATATCAAATTTGTTAAATCACTCAAGCTGCTTTTGTTATACTAACAAAATTATTAGTTATTTGAACGCAAAATAATTTTTTTATTTCCATAAGTCGATTTGTTCATTCAATTGAAAAATTTTTTTAAATTAACTAAAAGATTGTGTGATCATAACAAAGTTGTTTTATTGTTATAATATATGAATTACTTAATATATTTAATAATATGAATTACTTAATTACTTAATATAACCTTGATCTTGTTATTATAACACATGATTTGTTATCCATATGCTAACATATTCATTTATTGCCACCACAATAAATCTTATGTTGTAACAACAAAATTTATTTTTGCGTGTAGAATCAACGAAAATATTCGACATTGTTAGATTCGAACTCCGAAAAAAAATTATAGGAAAAATTACAATTATCAAATCATAATCCAGGACTAGAGTGTCAATATATTTACTTTTTATCTATTCTATTCGTTCCTTCGTCTTTATCTATTCTTTCCCCTTTCCTAAATTTGACGTAATGGCGAATTACCATATTAAATATGGTTAAAATAATTTTTCTTACTACGCCGGTCGAAAGTACGGGGTTCCCGCTGCGATTTTACGGCAGAAAGCCTCAGTGTCGATGATTTTAGGTTGAAACTTAGTTAATTAAAGAAAATAAATATTTATTTTAATGAAATGAGACTTATTAAATATTTAAATTACAAAAATAAACGAGAAATATTTTTTATTCTGATAGATATTTTCAAGTAAATAAATTCATTATTAAACAAATAATTATCTGAAAAAATACACAGATTTTTTTCTTAATTTTTTTTTATATGCATTTTACGATTATTATTTCATTTTTCTACTTTTTTTTATTTTTAAAATCAGAGTTAATTTATAATATATTTATAATTTTAAATTTATTTAATTAAATTATGATCTTTTCTCAAAAGAAAGTAGTAATATGATAGATTATAAATCAGTATCTTTATTGACAGGTGTATTTGATGCCTGCCCCCCCCTGCCCCCGACCAGCAGCACTCTCTTCGCTTGTGCCGCAAATGTCGGGGACAGGCATCAATTTTTTTCAACGCAATTTTTTGCGTACTTTTGACCGATTAGCAAAAAAAGTAGTATACACTACATGGGCAGAAATTTGAGAGCCCTGAACTGCGCGCCATGATGCCCTCAGCTTCGCCTCGGTGCGCAGTGCAGGAATCTCAACTTTCTGCCCTTGTGGTGTAATATACTAATTCTTTCTTTTTAAATTGAGTAATGGAAAAAATTCTACTGCACCGATTGTAGTTATTACTTTGCTATTTAGGAAATATTAAAAATATCGACTTTTCAATATTACTACAGTAACATCGTTAGAAATGCGAGCGGTCCCGTCATTGACATTTTTTTTGGTCATCGGACGGTCACAGAACTGTCACATGACGGTTAGTTAAATGACGGATAAAGCAAGCGAAAATGCTGCCATCTAGTGAATTTCTAAGAACTTAAAGCAAAATAATAGTTTGTTATCGCGAGTGAATTTTGGAGTAATATAAGTATAGTAAATAATTTTTTTATAAATATTTGATTATAAATTTTGTGTCATAACTTATTTTATGCAATGGTTTAAATAATTAATATGAATACGAATATTCTCTAAAAGATAAAAAATATTATTTAATTAAACAAAAGATATCGTTATTAACTTTAAATATGAAGCTATATAAAATTTTACAGATAAATATGTAGTAGTAACTATTAAATAAAGAAACTTTTGTGATAATAATAATATAATTTATGTTATTTCATATTTATTGAAATTACATCATTTAATGGTTGAAAGTTATTTTAAATTAAAAGAAAATTTTAAAATGGTACATAAAAAAATTATTTTTGTTCGACTTTAAAATGATTACCTGTACAAGCTAAAACTGGAATATCTCGGTAAACTTCGGTAATACAATGATCGATTTATTTTATAGTTTTTATTTGAGAATAAATTATAATTAAAAATATTTGTCACAAACGCCTATATAGATGCGAATGACCAAATTCATAACGGTTTTCAATGTGACCGTAAAATTTGCATCAATTTTCAAAAAATGCTTTATTAAAAAATTCTGTCAAAAAACGTCTATATAGATGCAAATGACGAAATTTGTGACCGATTGAAACGTGACGGTCATTCCAGCATCACAGAAATTTTTTAAAATTATGTGACGGTCACAGGACGGTCTTATGACCGTGTCCTGACCAAAAATAAAAATGACGGTCATTCCGCATCGCTAAACATCGTACTTTTTCTTGAAGTGTACCCTGATAGCCACGCTTTTTTTAAAAGTAGTTGGATTTCAGCAGTTACAGTTAACTTAACATCAAGTTTGCGGTAATTATTTACAGTACAACAGTTGTAAGCAAATTGGCGAAAATCTACGGACACAATTTGAACACAAGTTAACACCAAACTTTTAGTTGAATTTCCTTTCAACTTTACTACAATAGGGTGTTCCAAAAAAAGTCGATAATTTTTTTTTTCGATTGCATGTGAAATTCTTGTTATATATGCTGTAAAAAAAATTCTGTCAAAATTTGAGAACTTAATATCAACTTGAAGAACTCCATCACCGAATTTGAAGATTTACCATTGATTTAACATGGAAAAATGATTTTTTAACCTTCATTTCTCCTGCAAACTATGTAGAACATTATTTTTCGGAAAAACCATCACTGATCCTTATTCAGTATTAAATTCTGTAAAAAAAAGCTCTCAGGGTCCAGTTTCTAACGTCAACCCTCTCGTTTTTATTTGCGTTAAAAAATATAGATTTTTTGAAATTTCGATTTTTTCCATTTAATGTGTAAAATTTTGATCTCAGACCATTAAGTTTGAGGAAATTTTAATAGATCGTTTAGTGTTTCACAAATCTGTGCCAAGAAAATTTTTTGTATCACTTTTGGCTCGAAAATTGTGAGGTTTGCAGTATCTATTTTAATGATTATTGGCTATAATAATAAATTTTACGAAAAATTTTAAAATCTATCAACAAAATATCAAAATTTCTTTATAACAGTCAACAAAACGCTGTATTTACGCTTCAATTCTTCCAATTTTATTATTTTTTTTCATTTAATATAGGAGAGGGTGGGGCACGGCGGCCCACCTCAAAAATTAGGTGAAAATTGTTTTTTTCATTTTCTGTCAAATTATGACCTCTTTGATATTTTTATGATATTTTGGGCCAATATGTGATATGTGGGGCATAATGGACCACTCGTGAAAAAAAATTTTATCGAAAAAATTATTTTTTTTTTTTCGAATTGTTAGAAATTTAAAGAATTAATTTTTTTAAGCCTTTTCAGGTCAATGGTATTTATCTGAGGTAAAATGGATTAGGAAAAAATTTTGTTGAACTGAAAAATTTAACAAAAAATTGAATTATATAGCTTGTAAAAAATTGAAAACACAGTTTTTTGAAATTAAAAAAGTAATTTAATTATATTATAAATTATTGATCACGGTATCCTCTGCGTCAGGCAGAAACCCAATTTCAAAGTCCTATTTGAGTTTCTCCAAGGATGTCTTACTCTATGCAATTCATATATCTAATTTTGGCTTGAAAAAAATAAAAAATAAAAAAAAAAAGACCTGGTTCAAGATATTACGTACTTTAAAAACTCAGTCTGAAGACTTAACATGTGATTTTAATTAATGTAATCAATTAATTGCTGAATACCATCTCTGTTTTTTTTTCTTGTGCGTAGGTTTAAAACCTTTAAGTGCAATAAAAGAAACTAATTATTGTCTGTTTAATACTAATCAACAGCTTAACAATAAAATTTATAATAATTTTTTAAAAACGTTAACAAAAATTCAACTTTGAATAAAACATGAAATATAAATTTTTGATAATTTTGAAATCACATCGAGATAATTTAACATCGACGGTCTAATTAGCAATTGATCTGACTCCTCATTTTTTAGAGGCTGATTTATTAACATTTTGATATAGTAATAGTCCAATTATAAATTATTTGAATGATCCTGACCAAAATATTATACCTCCATTAAATGGTTTATTAAAGTGATACCTAACATTAAATGGTTTATAAGTGATAATAAATTTCGAACTAATTGTATTTCCGAACAAATGGCAGATTCTCTATGATGGAGTTATACAATTTTCTCATTAGAATGTCGATATACGATTAATCGCAATGATCACAGAAATATTTGTCAGAATAATTTTCGTCAATACTTGCGCAAAAATCATGAGACCATTTTTTATTGCAATTTTTACACTGAATCCATGACTCTATTGATGCTGAGCAAAATCAATCGCAATAAAGACAATGGCAATCATCATTTTTATATTTTAAACATTTTTTTTCAAATTTTTTGGTTTTGATTTGATTTTATTTTTTTTTGTTTTGTTGAACTGAGTTCTTTTTTTTTTTTGCTTCATTTTGATCTTTTTGTTCTTTGAGTTCTCGGCGATACCGATACTTGACTCGTAAAAATCGTGGTTTTCTCTCTACGACTTTTTCTGGGAGGAGAATCTCCAGATTTTGATGGTAATGGCTTCAGTAAAAAAATTCTTTAGGTGCTTTTTGGTGAGTGGGCCACGACGCCCCAGAAAAAAAATTTTTTTTTTTAATTTTCTGCAAAATTTCGACTGATTTATTCGAAATAGATACACGGAAAGAAATACATTGCGGATATCCCTATGTCGTTGTATTGCATTGCTATAAGCCCTATGCATATAGGATTATCTACTATACTGTATGGTACCAAAATCTTTGCGTCTATTACACGGGCGCATAGGAGGCTTGACGTGACAGCATTGCCGCCAGCCCCATAGTGCATCGCAGATGTCGCAATGCTACTAGTTTTTCCCGCGATATTACTTAGTGCGACAATCAATAATTCTATCGAATTACGGCCAATATTTCATGGGTACAACTACTGTACCGACATAAAAATTCATAAATTAGTAAAACTACTTTGAAATTAATTGTAACATTAAACTAGTTTAATACAAAATTTTTAAATATTTTTCATCGAACACACTGATAAAAGGATTTGTTTATATTTAATAAGGTTTATTAACTGTTAAAAAATGATTTTTAACATCATAGGATTTAATTAATATTTATTAACAGTTTATAAATTATTTATTAAATGTTAATAAATATTTGTTAACAGGTAACAAATATTTATTAACAGTTAATAAGTAATTTGTTTAGTACAATTTATTAATTGTTAAAAATATTTATTAATGGTTAATGAACATTTGTTAACTGTTAACGAATATTTATTTAAAATAAAAAGTAAAAATAGCAATTTCCTTTTGACACTTTTTACAACCCTATAGCTGGAATACATGATAATAATTAAATTCACTAAATAAATTAACGTTTTTAATATTTAAAAATATAAAAGATAATTATGAGCTATGATAAAATTTGGTATTTTATAATAAATGTTATTATAATGTAATATAATTAATGCAAATAATTTATAAAGATGATTTTTATTTGTAAGCAATCTTTTTCTTTATATCATATGACATTGCAAATTGAGAGCGAAACAAATTCACTCAACAAAATATTTACTAATTGTTAATAAATATTTCTTAACTATTAATAAATACTTATTAACTATTAACAAATGTACTTTCCACCCAAATAGATATTTATTTAATGTTAAAAAATATTTATTAAAATTTAATAAATTAAATAATTGTCTTCAAATAAATTAAATTATTAACAGTTAATAAATCCTTCTATCAGTGCATAACCCATTCAATTAATTAAACTAATTTTGTTACTACTCTAATATCAGCATAAGAGATATAACAATAACGGATAGACTGTTCTGCCAGGAGTATCGTAAATGTCGCCAATCACTATGGGTCTGACGCCCATTGTGACATTGGCGTATCAGCTATAACTATTGTTGATGTTACTATTCCCACCATAGCCAAATCATCTATGCTGACGATTTTTATATCGAATCAAAATCTTCTAAGCCATACAGTATAATGTTCACACCCATAGTGACATAGTGATATCCGCAATGTATTTCTTTCCGTGTAGAAGATAAACAAATTTAATGGTTAGAAACCTCAAAAGAAATAATCAGCTTAAGTGGGCTGTTGAGCCTCACCCTCCCTTAACAGTTTTTGGCCTGTTATATCCGGCGTACCGTCTCTACTACAGGGCCTCCCATTCCAGCCGAAAAGTACAGCGCTTGCATATTTAGGGAACAACACCAGGACTGCGCGACAACTCACTCGTGGCTGAAGAATACACATTACTGCGTATTTTCACCTTATCAAAGGAACCAGTTGTTTAATTAGTAGCCCCACTTATAAATCGCGACCGAAGTGATAAAAACCGTGAACACGATAATTCGTGAGCTTATTTACAAGGTAACAGTTCTGCCTTAAAGCCCGGGTGAGTCCTATACCCCGACACGTATAGGCAGACTTTAATTAATAAATTAATTAGTCGTTTTTCCCCTAATTATTCGTTTCGATTTCCTTAACGGTATTTCTGAGTTCTGTGATAGTGATTCTTCGAGCCACGATTTGTTTTGACGATAATCGAGATTCCCGCAGTTCCAGTGACCTGGTCCCACTCTCAAATTATTTTTTTCTTCTGTGAATTTATAATCGGCGAACTTTTGTTTGCCGGAGTCGTTACTCCGGTTACGAACTCATAAACTTTCAATCTTTGTTTTAAATTGTTACTAATTAATAAGTGAATAGTGTAAGTTAAGACGTGTTTGCCCATAGGGCTAATTAAACAGAATATATATACTGAAAACTTGAATCGAAGTGTATCATCATTCCTAAATTAAGAACCTTCAACCTTCGACCTTCAATCTCCAGTCAGCCGGAGGAAGGGAGAAGCCACGCAGCGGAACTCAAAGGTACAAAGTCCAATCTAAGGCCGAATCGTCGTAGAAACCAAGATTCACAAAAGTAAGTGGAGGACAATTTATTATTTCCGAGGTCGGTTGTCTTATTCAGGGGGCCCTCTCCGGGGTTTTCACCTTTCACGGACCCATAAATAAAACTTAACGACTCTTTCGTTAGGGAAATTCATCTGTTATCCGAACCTCCGTTAGCTTAGCTACCTAATTTTAAGATCATAATTTTTCGGACATAACAGGCCGTGTGTAAATTCTATGTGACAGCCAAAATCTGTTATATTAAATGAAAAAAAATAATAAAATTGAAAGAGTTAAAGCGTAAATACAGCGTTTTATTGACTGTTATAAAGAAATTTTGATATTTTGTTGATAGATTTTAAAATTTTTCGTAAAATTTATTATTATAACAAATAATCATTAAAATAGATACTGCAAACCTCACAATTTTGGAGCCAAAAGTGATAAAAAAAATTTTCTTGGCACAGATTTGTGAAATACTAAACGATCTATTAAAATTTCCTCAAACTTAATGGTCTGAGATCAAAATTTTACACATTAAATGGAAAAAATCGAAATTTCAAAAAATCTATATTTTTTAACGCAAAAAAAAACGAGAGGGTTGACGTTAGAGACTGGACCCTCCAAGTTTTTTTTACAGAATTTAATACTGAACAAGGATCAGTGATGGTTTTTCCGAAAAATAATGTTCTACATAGTTTGCAGGAGAAATGAAGGTTAAAAAATCATTTTTTCATGTTAAATCAATGGTAAATCTTCAAATTCGGTGATGGAGTTCTTCAAGTTGATATTAAGGGCTCAAATTTTGACGGAATTTTTGAAGTGAAACTTCTTTGCGCGCGTTGAGGGTAAAATTTCCATATATGCAATACTTCTATATGGACAGTTTCTATAAGTGGAAGCTGTTCCGACTAAGAAAGACAGAAGAATAACACTTTCTCTGTCCTCTGAGGTTCCAGCTCGGTTCTGCCCATTCTTTTGTGCGCAAAGGGGAAAGCAGCGGATTATTCAAAACAGGAATGTTATTATAAAATTTTTTTTTTAATTCAGTACAAATTTCTTTTAAAATACAAAATAATACTGAACAATTATTTTTTTACTGTTTAGGAGAATTTAAAAGAATAATTTTATTAAAAAGAAGAAGTATTTTTGAAATTAAAAAAAAAATAAACCTCACTCAAACTATTTTTGTTTCTTGGAAATGCTTGTAAAAAATTTTAAATTATATCTTAAGTACTTAGACGTGGAAATATTAGTGAAATATAATAAAATAAAAAAATGTAACTAATCGTTTAACTGATACAAGTTTATTTTACACAAAAATTAGCATGCAGTTAGTTAATTTCTTATTGGTTATAAAATAAAATGAGTCTATTATATTTTTGCCGAACATAATTATCTTTAACTGATAATTTTTTGGCTTCATAAAAAAATCTTGTGTTTAAATATACTTCAATAATCCATTTACATAACTGATAACGATGATTATCAGAAAAATTTTGAAGTAATACATGATCGTTCATTTCTTTATTATCAAACATTAGTCTTATTTTTAGACATATTTCATTTGTAACAATAGTTTTTATATTTTTGTTCAGTAATTCATGAGAACGTTGTCTAATTATTTTTTCTGAAGTCTTACAAAAACTAATAACATCTTTCGATGGTATTTTAAATGGTCCTCTATTTTTGATAAGAGATAAAAGAGGCATAGATTCACTTGATTCATCCGAAATTCATTGATTTTTGCTAACAGGACAGAATATTATTTTAGAGACTGTGTGAAACATAACCCGCTATATATAGAACAATATTTTCAACAAATGGAGATAAATCCCAGCAATAACGAATATCATCGTGATCCGAAATATCGGGATTTTCAGTGTTTTGAAGCAAATCTGCATGTCCAATTTGGTCGTAACAATTTCTTGTGTTTGATGATACGTGTAAAATGTCTACATTGTCAAAGGCGCAATTACCATTTTCGAATTGTTTCAATTCATGCCTTACTAACAAACGCTTATACGCATTTTTAAATTGTAAAACATTAGGATTATTATTAAAACCTCCACGACTTCTAATAGCGCTAAAAAATGTTTCAATGTAATCTTGAGACAGCTTATATGTCAATAAATAAGTCATTCCTTCTTTTTTTAATTGATCATAAAGAGGAAATATATTCCTTAGAGCTATAATCATCCCAATAAAGCCAGTTTTTCGTTTATTATAAATTAAAGGTGTTCCCTTGTCATTACATAAATTAATAGTATAATTTTCAAATTTTAAAGCATGGTCTTTCATTTTCAGATAAGTTTCATCATTAAAAGGGGTATTGAATTCACCCTTAGAAAATTTATTTTTACAATTTAACATATCACCAATATTGTTAAAATTTAAGCAAAATAAAGCTGTTTCAGAACTACCTTCGAAGTCTTTTTGGATTTCTGGATCATCAATTATTTGTAAAAACTTTAAAGCTTTTGACACACTTTCGCTAAGTGTTTGTATGGCTAATTTTACGTTCATTTTATTGTTTTGATAATTAACGTGTTTTTTGGTTAACTTATTAGCTACTCTCAAGCCTTCTTTGTATTGTAGGTCATACAATTTCTCAATGTATGACCACAAAATAGATTTATTATCAACGGTTTTGATTATTTTGTGATCTCCAAAAGTATTTCGTATTAGTTTAATCATATGACAGAAATCATAAAATATATAACATTTTTCAGATGTCGCCGGATTAGTAAAGTAAGGCTTAAAATTGGGTTCGAAGTTCAAATTAGCACCTAAAGAATTGCACATGCTTATATTTGAAGCTGCTCCGTCAAATGTTAATGAATAAACTTTGCAATTAGCTTTGTGTAGTAGCTCAAATGCCAATCTCAAGATACTTGCCCGCTCTTCACTATTCAATGATCTAACCAAAAAATAACCAATTGGGATTTTCCAATTTTCGTTCATCGAAACTGCCATTAAAACTAATGCATTTTTTGCTGTAATAGGGTTGTCATTATCAGAGTAAGCAGAATCTGAATTTTGTACTGTCCCGAAGCTTATGCCTCCATGAAATTCTTTTTTATCATAAATTATTTCTTCTTTTATTGACATTTCATCCAGAACCAAATTAACTATACCGCTCTTCTCTGCACATCGCAATTCAATAGCTTTAAAAGATTCATCTGTAAATCCAGGAGATCCATCCACTACTCTGTACCAAGATTTTATAGTTGATACAGATGGTAAATTGTTATTGAACTTTTCTCGAACGTATCTGTAAGCCTTAGGCGAATAAAAATGTAAAGATAATGCAAAAGAACGGACTTGCGGTGTGTATCCTCTTCCATCTTTAACCTTCATATTTGCAATATTTGTTAAATCTTCTGGCATCATACTCTACATAGAAAAAAATATTATGAAGAAAATTATCGATCTAAAAATTTGACATTTTTTTTTTCATTTCGCCATCTTTCCATTTAAAATAAAACAAACTTAAGTTGTAAATATTGATAAGCGAAATATTTAATATTAGTTAAAATTTTTATACCGAAATCCGCTGAGAAAAGAAAAATAAAGTAAATATGCACAATTGCTACAAATATTTGATGATAAATACCTTATCATAAAACATCAATAAACTGAATTATTAGTTAAATTCGTGATCCATAACATTTGTGTAAAATATTTACAATTTTATAATTATACAATTTATATTAGTTAGAATATACTATACCATTAGAGCATCACTACTCTCATCAGTTAACATACGGTTTTCCTTAAGATGATTTATTAAATCTTGCAAAGATGAAATTTTTTTCTCGAGGTTCCTCGTTTGCCTCTGTAGCTGCTTTTATTTTATCCGATTTTTTTTTATCAGTCTCTTTTATTAAAGAAAGGGTTCTTTTACTCCTTTTAGGCGTCGCAAAATCTGATATTGAAATTTCACTAACATGACGAGGCTCGTAAAATTTACGCTTTCGAAATTGATTTGGGGAATCAATTTCATGTGGAACTTTAAATAAGAATAAAACAGTATTAATTAGAAAAATATTTGAAAAATATTAACAATAAAATATAATATTTATTCTCACCAGTATTTTCGTCTTCGCTGATAGGATTTGATTTTGCATTTTCTATAAATTCATTTAAATCAGATTGATTACAAGGGGCTCCTGGAATTAAAATATTTAACAATATTAAAAAATTAAATTTTTCCATTAAACTTACCAAAATGAATGCTACTATTATTTGAGGTTTAACATTCAGTATTGTCTACTTTAAAACATTTTTTTGGACCTACAAATAGTAGAAATAATATATAAATAGTTTTTTTGTTACTATCCTTCTATGTTTATACATAAATTTTATTATTTTACTTTTTTTGCAAAGTATTGAGTACATTATATTGGTTGACAATATTATTCTCAGAAAAACATGACGATTGATTGCTGACTCCATTCTCATCAAATACTTCCGATAGCTGCGTGTTTGGTGGTAATTTACTAGTTTTATCAATACTGAGTGGATTTTTTAAATAAAGTGTAGGAACTGCATTACGTTTTATAGAAGATTTAACAACTCCAAAAATTCTTGATTGACAAATATCATCAGCTTTGAAATGTCTGGAACATATGCAAGTTCTTTTTACATCATTATTTTCAGTTAATCCACAAGCATTTAGCCACTTTAAACGTATCTCCAAATTTTTCGGAAATCTAAAATTGATCAAATTTAAATATTATTAATAACATAATAAAGGATTTCTTCTAAAAAATTAAAAATAATTTGCACTTACTGATGCAAAGAAATATTGTCAGCTCTCGACGCTTTTCTATCACATAAATAACACAACTTCACCATTTTTCAATAACTGATTGTTGGAAAAAGAATATTATTTAAATAAAAACAAAAGTTTTTTAAAATTTATAATTGTTTTTCTGAATTACAATAATAAATATATTTGTAAACAGAATCATAACCACAAAATTATTCCCCTCATTCTTCCCCCTCTATTAATATCATGGGGAATTCTCAAGCATGCGCAACGTGAACCAGGTATCTGGGACGAGAGAGAAAAAAGTATATGTCGGCACCTTAATAGTGGGACATTCCTTCCCATTTAAACTGTCCATATAGAAGTATTACATATATGAAAATTTCAAGGTCGCGTCACAATAATAATAATATGAGCGTCACAATAATCATAATATGAGCGTCACAATAATCATAATATGAGCGTCACATTAAAGGACGCATATATGTACGTAGTCGGAGAGAAAAAGATAAAGATATAAAGGAAAACTATACTTTTACACTATAGAAATGTTATTTTCATGTGTGCATGCGTTGTATTTTAGACTGTAGGTACACTGCTCTTAAATATTATTACTATTATGTATTTTATAACCTCGTGTTTGTTTATACTGTTTTATTCATTCAGATATTTTTATAGTAACTAGTAGTAAATATTTATTGTTCGTTGACAGTTAATAAGAAATCTTTGTTGATCAAGCAGTTGTTCGCAGTAAGTAATACTTTATTTATTTCTTTTTTCATTAATACTTATTATTAGATTTGAAATAAATGTATATCAAGTAAGGTATACATTATTTAACTGATGTAATGTTAATAATATATTTATTTTTTTATATTTAATTGAATAATTAATTATTTTAATAATTACATTTTTCTTTTTATTTTGATCACATGAATATGCGTAAAGTACCATGTATAACCTACATTCTCTATATTGCATTCTATATAATATTTATACTATCACTGTTGCCTGTCATTAATTAAGTTCATTATCTATTTTTATTGTTATTAAATTTTTTTTTAGTAATTAAAAATTTCAAAAAATGAAATTATAAATTCTTTTTATTTTAGTTTAGTGTTTAAATAAAATTACTATATAACATAACGCATATGTAGTAAATTCGAAAATTTCAAATTTTATTTTATTTTCAGAAAATTTAACTACATACATTGATCAACAATCTATTAGCTGCACTCCGATGTCACCTAGAAAAAAACGTAAAACACCAGCAGAACGTACTCGTGAATATAGAGCTCGGAAGAAGGCCCGAGAAAATCCTGCAAATCCAGAGCCAACCTGCTCTACGTCGATTGATGTTCAAGTTGAAGTACATCAAGAACATTCTGTTTCGGATCCACCAAGAAAGTCAAAAACACCAGCAGAACGTAGTCGTGAGTATAGAGCCCGGAAGAAGGCCCTAAAAAATTCTGCAATTTCAGAGTCAACCTGCTCTACGTCGATTGATGTTCAAGCTGAAATACATCAAGAAAATTCTCTTTCGGATTTACCAAAAACGTCAAGAACACCAGCCGACCGTAGTCGTCAGTATAGAGCTCGGAAAAAATCTACGATGGTCCTTAAAAACTCAGTACTAAATGCTCCATCTACTGAAACCTTTTCAACAGATAATCCGTGTACTAGGGATCAAGAGGGTGCAATTTTATCTGAAGCAGATTTTATTATTAGAGACATTCCAAATACTACAACGACGCCAAGTATCAACAACGTTACGAGAGGCTTCCAGGCTAATGATTTGCGTGTACCTTATTCTACTTTTTATCATCATAAAAAAGCTCATGAAGAGTTTAAGACTAAATTCATCAATAACCCGTTCGGACATATTTGCTCAGTCTGTGATAGGTTGTGGTTTAAAAGAGATCTCAAATCTGCATCTAATCAACATCAACAGATTTTAAATACAATTCTTCCTCTTACATCTATAGAGAAGATTGCTTTATGCACTACGTGCTTTACATCATTGAATAAAGATAAAATTCCAATGATGTCAGTGTATAACGGGTTTAAATATCCACAAATCCCCGATCATTTACCACCATTGGATATTTTATCTGAAAGACTCATTTCACCTCGTCACAATCCATTTAATCCATTTCTTTTCAATACTGTGAAGTCTAACATGGATATTCAATTTATTACGGAAGAGTATTCTTGTGCCGCTTGCGTCGCCGAGTACGCCAATAAAACCAACAGAGGAGTGAGCCATCTTCAACGTCTCATTATCGAAATTATGAATGAACATCCAGAGTTTGATATTGTTGAAGTTACTCGAAAAATCGGAGTCAATATGTTAAATAGTGTAGAGATGACAAGTCAAGAAGCTGCTTGGTATCTTTTACGAAAGCCAATGTCCAAATGTTCCACTGTTGTAACCACTATTCCCACAATGTGGCCTACTGATCGGCAGAGAATCCGAAAAACTCAAAAAGAATTAGACGCAATCGGTGTTGGAGATGATTCAACTGATATTTGGCGTGATGATTGGTTCGACAAATATGAAAAGCGACATCAAGACTTGGAAAATGTCACACTCGCTTAGTTTGTTGCAAAATATACTGTTCAGAGCAACGGAACTTATTTAAAGAGAAATAAACAACGTATTATTCGCTATCGTAACTTTGATATGGCACAAGATTTAAACGAATATAAAAGAGAACTGGTATCCTTACACTTTCCTTTCCACAACGAAGATGCAGAAATTCTGTCGGAATTGAAATTCATCCAAATATATGATGAAAACGAGGATTTGATCTTAAATCGTCGACGAGAATTTGAATCAAATCTTGACATTCAAAAGACGATTCAAATTTGTCACAATTTGTGTCGTAATGATATTAATCTTGCAAATGATGATGTTGAAGATGCAGCGACCAGATGCGCTGAACCTGATCCATATCAACATTTGTTTCAAAATGCGAATTCAGATATCAATGCTGACATTCGTTTGGCTGTACTGAACAAACTTGGACCCATTGCCAAGAAAAAAGAAAATTTGATGTCAAATGCAGACTTTTGTAAATTGATGAGAATGTCAAACAGCAAACATATTGAACTGTTACAACGTGTAATATCACATCTATTATCTCCAAATAAAAGTCCTCTTCAAATTTTCTTGACTGGCCCAGCTGGTTGTGGCAAAACATTTGTTATCCGGCTTATCATGGATATTTATAATCGTTTTACAAATACTGATGGTTTATGCAATGCATACATTGCATGTGCTTCGACTGGTAAAGCTGCTGTAGCAATTGATGGTACCACGGTGCATACAGCATTCAAGATTACTCTTTCAAAGTTACTTCCCTTAAGCATTGAAGTAGCTCATCAGTATCGAGCACTCTTTAAATTTGAAAAAATTATAATTATTGATGAAATAAGCATGATTAGTGCTGAATTACTTGGACATATTGATTCACGCTTAAAACAAATTACGGGAAACTTCGACACTAATTTTGGAGGATTGGACATGATTTTAATTAGTGATTTGCGTCAATTACCGCCAGTCAGAGCTACGCCGATTTATTAACAGCAGAAACAAACAATTGTTAGTCCAATTCTGTGGAGAAGTCTTAAATTTTACGCTTAAGTGGAAGTAATGAGGCAAGCTAATCAACTATTTTCATCAATTTTAACCAAAATTGGTAACGGTGAACAACTAGAAAGTCATGAATTGGAACTAATACAATCGCGATTCTTTACTGTCGACGAAGCCAACACACAATATCCCCGTGCAATACGTTTATACAACACAAACCACGCTGTCGAAACTTACAATAAAAAAATTTTAGATGATTCTCAGAAAAACATATTTCAATAGCTCAAGACATTTATACTGGATGCACATCAACAGAACAACAAGCTTTTGTACGACAGAAATTGCACAAAATGTCAATTATTGACACTGGAGGCTTACCATATGAAACAGTATTTGTACAAGGTATTTTTTATATGATAACAACAAATATTGATGTCTCAGATGGTTTGGCTAATGGCGCTGTCGGAAAATTAGCATGCATTGAACGAGATGATTCAGGAAAAATAACTTTTGCATGGCTTGAGTTTCCCGGTTCGCCGAAAACTGGTAAAAAAATTAGAAAAAAAGTTGCTGGTCATGTTGCGGCTAATAATATTAGTAAAACAGCTGTACCAATTGGAAGAAGATCGTCGACAATACCACTAAATAATAACAAAACGATTAATGTTAAAAGGTTACATCTGCCATTAGTTTGTGCTTGGGCGACGACAATACACAAGTCTCAAGGAAGCACATACTCTGAAATTGTTTACGAATACGATAAGAAACATTCTCAATCATTAGTATACGTTGCTTTATCACGAGTTACTAATATCGAAGGATTATTCATTACTACAAGTGGTAATGATTTGACTTTTTATCATGGAAGAAGACCATCAACGACAATGATTCATTTACAAGATGAATTCCGAAGACTTTCAATGAACTGTTTGGAAACAGTTAGATAAGCAGATAAACAGATAAACAGATAAACAGAATAGATAAGCAAATTCTCAATTTCATACGCCAAAATAATGGATTAACTGTATACACTCTTAACTGTCAAAGTCTTCGAAGTCATTCTCAGGATCTAACAAATTCTGTTATACAGGCTTCAAACATCGTACTTCTATCTGAAACTTGGTTAAATGACTCTGAAGATATAAGTATACCTAATTTCAACTGTATAGTAAAATTTAAACGACCAAATGTTCGAGCAGGAGGAGTAGGAATTTACTCTAACGAAAATAATAATACGTGTAATATTGTCACGCCAAATATTGATATGACAGCAATGCAATCATCATCACAGCAATTGGGAGCAACAGTAACTGGTGATATTTGTATTGCTAAATGTCAATCTCTTGATGGAAAAAAAATTATCTTCGCTGCAGTGTATATATCTGTCAATCAAAAGCTTAACAATATTATTTCTTTTCTTCATCAACAATTACTTGCATATAGCCATGGAGGTGCTGCTCTTACTAATACAGATTATGATAAAATACCTCTTCTTTTAGGTGGTGATTTTAACGTAAACTTTGCATCTGACGATTCGACACCATTAATTAACTTTTTACATGAAAAATTTAGTCTGCAATTAAATAATAATCCTAACATGTCGACAACTAAATACGGAACCACAATAGATCCCATTTTTACACGTTATTTAGAAAATATTGAAACAAGAACGTATGTTTCATATTTTAGTTACCATAAGGCTTTAGTGACAACCATACCATTACAAATACCATCAGATAATGTTGTACATATTGAAGAAATAAATTGGAAGAATATGTGATATAACTAGTGTAAATTTTTCTCATTTAATCTTTTCAATACTATATATGCATAAATCCTTTATGTTCCTGTCTTTGAAATCTATTAACTATTAATTAATAAATTTTAAATTGAGTTTGCCAAAGAAGTTTCACTTCTAACATGTGTACTCTGTACACACGCTCTTTTTTTTTACAGCATATATAACAAGAATTTCACATGCAATCGAAAAAAAAAATTATCGACTTTTTTTAGAACACCCTATTACTACAACTTGAATACACTGTAAAAAAAGCGGTGTTAAAATGGACTCATTTTAACACCGCTATGTAACACCTGTGTATTAATACCAGTGTAGCAGTGCTCTTTTGCGGTGTTAAAAATCGGGTGTTAAACCGGTGTAATACCGGTCTGATCTATTTCCGCGGTTTCTTTCGCATGGATTCAGATCGGGGCTCCTTTGTCATCTGCTTTGGAAGCACCTCTTTCTTCTGTCGCTTTAGCTCTTTCTTGGACTGAACTTTTTGCCAAACCGACGCTTTTTCCTGTTCGTCGCTTCGTACTGCCGCTCCTTGCGGAGGGCTTTTCTACAAATCCTTTTTCTTCACGACTTGGCTGATTGCTGGGTCAGAAGGTCGATCTTTTCTCTTACCTGACTTGCTGCTGGCTTTACTTTTGTCTTCCGCGACTGATTCACCGTCACCTTCGGCTCCGGTGTCCATTGCTTCGTCAGTCACGACAACAGCCTGACAGGCTTTCTCCGGTGTAGCATGGGAAATGCGCTGCAATGATGAGCGCCACTCCTCGTCCAGCTTCTCAAACCTTTGAAGGGCGTTAGCTACACCAATCATCTTGGCCTTTATCTCTTTGTGAATGTTGACCTTTGGTTGGACGAAATCGTTCAACTCACTAATCAGCTTTTCAAGGCGTTTGAGCGCTTGCGAATGTTTCATTTCAGTGCTTGCGTCAATCTCTGCTTGTTAGGCATGTAGCCCGTTTCCACACTTGTTTGTTTCTTGTAAATTACTTATACTTTTTTGATTTACCAGCGCATCGTACGGAGTGGAACGGGTTGTCATAACTAGGAACGGGTGTACCCTCGGAGATAATACTCCTACCCCAGTTCCCTGAGGCCTAGTCGACACTTCGCCAGTCCCGGAATACACGGACGGACTAGACTCGCTCGGAGCGGTGAAGATTCCGATCTCTAACACTCACTGCGTACTCCCTGATCAAGGCCCGAGGTGGCTAGCTCCTGATCTACTGCTGTAACTTACAACTCAGCAAAGCAAGCTCACATCAGCCGTGACCTGCGTCGTCGGAAACTACGACACAGGTTCCAAACACACCCAGTGGGTTACAACAGAAAACGATCTTCTTCTAGGTAGGTCAGTTAGTGTGACAAACCCATAAAGGAAAGTTTTGTCCAGGGGAGCGTATTTTATTTAGCTCCTACCCTCTGTACCTTGTCAACTAAGAGACTCAGAGTCATCCAAGGACAGCGAGCGTTCTCCCATCCGCTCGGGAAGATGCGCCCGGTAGCAGTATCTCTTCTGCCCCGAGTGTGTGTGTGTGTGTGTGTTTTTTTTTTTTTTTTTAGGGGGAGGAATCCTTTTTACGGATTCTAGGCATAGCTGTTTGGCCTGGATATGTGGCGACTCGACGCAGCGTCATACTAACTCGACACTAACGCCCCTACCCACTAAACCCTAAACCCCTTTTCCTTCTTTCCTCTAATCCCTCATGGAAACCGCCGTCAGGCATTACTTCGTGAAGGGAGGATCTAGCTACTGCTCTTCCTTCTGGTGGCTAAGGTGTTAACTATCTTCCTTCTATCTTCTGCTATTTGCTCTTTTTCTTTCGGTTGAACGCAAGTCTTTAAGGACTTCTGTTGCAAACGTGTTGGTAGCGTTCCAGGCAGCTTCTGATGACAACATTGCTTCTACTAGTGAATCTGGTTGCATTCTCTGGTTCAGGATCCTCTCCAGTTCTTCACGCTGTGGATCGAAACGAGGACATACAAAGAAGACGTGCTCCGCGTCTTCAGCAGCTCCTGGGCAAGACAGGCACTCCGAAGAGTCATCGTGCTTAAAGCGGTGTAGATACTCTCGAAAACACCCATGTCCCTCGAAAACACCCATGTCCCTGTGTGTGTGTGTGTGTGTGTGTGTGTGTGTGTGTGTGTGTGTGTGTGTGTGTGTGTGTGTGTGTGTGTGTGTGTGTGTGTGTATGTATGCAACCCTTTTATAACTTTTGAACGGCTTGACCGATTCCATCGCGGTCAATTTCACCGATCAATTCCAAAATCTAATCAGCTCTTAAGACCAAAAAACCACGTCGATCACTGCAAGTCCGGTCGAAATTGGTTGATTCGTTCGTGAGTTATCGTTGTCGGAAGAAAACCGAAAAAAGTGTTTTTTCGGAATTACTTCGAATTAGCTCGAAGAACTCAAAATGACACAAAGATCACATTTTTGAGCTCGAAGAGCTCAAAAACGTAATGTGTAATTTTTAGCGCTTTAGTACAAAATAAGCGGGAAGTTGCAGGGATGGCCTTCAGGGTCAACCGTCGTCCTAATTTTTTACTAAGTGCTTTCTTTATTTAGAGTTGTTCAAATTTTGATGTTTCCATTTTCCGTAATATTTCTGACTGTTACGAATCATTGAAAGGCATTGTATATAGCTATCGAAACAAAATATTTATAATTTTGCTTTAATATCTAACTAAATTAGTAATTACAGTAGAATTTACTATGAAACAGTATTTATAATAAATTATAATATAATATTTATATTTTTTATAAATTATTGTAATAAATTTTAACGAATTAATAAAAATTTCTATATATATGTAGTTAATTGATATTTTTTCCCAAAATCGGAAAAAACATTTTAAGAAATTACTAAAATTAAATTAAGTTTTAATTAGAAAAATACTTTGCTTATCATAAAATCCTTAACTTAAGTGCCTACATTGTATTAATCCATTATATTTATTATGCGGGTAGTCTCCAGGTTTAAGAAAAATAGATTGTCCTTTTGTTATTGTTTGTAGTCATCTTTGTAATACCTACCCCATATAATTAATATAAATTCTTGATACTAATGTCGAATGATAATTTAAATGACCATTACAATGTTCTGCAAATTAAAAAGCCGGCTGCCTACTACCTGACGTCTCAAGGCAGTTGATTGGAGGATCTAGTCTGGAAAAAAAGGAAATATTGCCCATTATCGTTTTAAATAGAGTTGCCCGATAGTTAGTTTTCAATTTCTTGAAGGTAAGGGAAAAAAGGGCCGATTCTGCCATATTCTGAAGTATAGTTATTCCAAGTTTTGGCTTTCAAATAATCAGTTGTGTCTCAAGACTGAAGTTCTTACCTTAATTTAAATTCAAAAGTTTATTTAAAAATAAAACAATGAATTTTGTAACGAATGGTGTTGGTACAGTTTTTACTGAAAAAAACATGAAGAGTATTAAGTGGAACGAGCAATTGACAAAAAGTGGTAAGTAATATTAACTCCAATAAAACTTTAACTTAATAAACTTATTTTTGAATGTGATGCTAAAATGAAATCAAATTTTATTATCCATTGATTATTTTTTCATTGAAGTTTTTCAAAAAAATTTCAAAATTATTAATCATGAATCTATCATTTTTAGCTTGTCCACCTCTATCCCGGCCATGGATTCCTACGGCTCCACTGAGTGAATCACGACCTTCGTGTATTTTCACGGTGATGACGTACAACGTTTTGAGTAGCTCTTATGCTACTCCAACAATGTACGGATATTGCCCAAGGGAGTACCTGGATTGGCAAGTCCGAGGACAGAATGTGATGTCCGAAATATATCAGTATAACAACGACATAATCTGCCTCCAGGAAGTCGAGATGGAGCAGTTTGATTACTTTTTCCTTCCCAACCTCCAGAACATGGGATACGAGGGAGTCTTTGTTCCGAAGTCACGAGCTTCGACGATGTCGGAGCCAAAGAGAAGGCTTGTCGATGGATGTGCCATTTTTTGGAAAATTAATAAGTGAGTACTAAATTTTTATAATTCTTATTTAATGTTTTAATTAAATCAAATTTTTTTTACAATCTAATATATTTTATCATTTTAGATTTTCTTTGGAAACGTCAAAGCTTGTAGAGTACAAAGCTCTGGCATTGCAGGGTCGTGCCGACTCCTCTGACATGATGAATCGTGTCTGGACTCGCGATAACATCGGACTGTTAGCTGTATTAAAGACTACTGCAGCCGCCTGGACTCATGGACCACCAGTTGATCCAAATAACATTGAGCAGTTGGTTGTGGTGGCTAATACACACTTACACTGGGATCCCAAATTTCCGGATGTAAAAACTATCCAATCCATGATGTTGACCAAAGAAATCATCTCCATGGTAGAGAACGTGAGGAGATCTTTTAATTGTCATGAAAGAATCCTTAAGTTCTCAGACGTCAAGGTGCTGCTCTGCGGTGATTTCAATTCACTGATGGATTCTGGTAAGTCTCTAAGCTCGGCCAATTATTATTGCCATCAACTATTATGTCCAATAATTAACATTAAATATTTTTACAGGGGTATTCCAATTCCTGTCAACGGGTCAACTGCCGCTGAGTCACCCTGAGTTCCAGGGTTTTAATTATATCAACGCGATCGTGAACATGATGGGTGGAGAATGTTGTGGCAAAATTACCCACCCGCTAAATCTGTCATCAGCCTGCAGTCCGCAGATTATGCCGTATACTAATTACACATACGGATTCAAAGCGATGATCGATTATATATTTTATTCGTCCTCCAACTTGATGTGCCTCGGAGTCTACGGCCCCATTCCGCAAGAATGGTTCGATATGTTTAGTGTAGTGGGCTGTCCGCACCCTTTTGTTCCATCTGGTATGTATAATTCTGTTTTTTGATTTTTTAATTAAAATTTTGAAAGCCTAGAAATTTTTTGCTTATGATTTTCATTTTTTTTAGATCATTTCCCAGTGATAGCGGCTTTTCAATTGACTGCTTAAATGGATTTGATGTAGGAGTTACTCGGTCGACTTTCTAGATGGGATAGTCAAGTACGAAAAAAAATAGTCTGAGATTATACAAAGATATTAATTTAATGTAATATGTCTAAATTGTTTTGTGTGAATGTTGCTATTTATAATAAGTCAATATTATATTTATTTATGATAATCAAGTAAAATAGTAAAAAGTAATATTTTTTTAAAATATACATCAAAAATTTAAAATAAAAAAATTTAATAAAATATTCAAATTTGTATTATTCTTTTAATCTTTAGGAATTTAGTATTACATAATATATTTTTTAATTATTAATTATAAATTATAATTAAAAAAAAAATCAAGACTACCATACGTTGGACTGATAATTAAAAAAGATTGTTTTGTATACTATGTTTGAATAAAAAAAATCCTTTTTTCTGGTTTTTCGCTCATACCTGCTACAACAAAAGAAATTTTATTTAAAAATTACTGTTCAATTCACGATAATCGTGAGATGGACGACCCAGCTTTATCATTTGTCGGTAAGTGATCTTTAAATTTTTTTCAACAATTTAAATTTTATTCTATAGAATAAAATATTTCTTAGATTATAATAAATATAATAGATTAAAACAATCTGTATTCTATAGATTAAAATATTCTGCAGCTATAGCCACAATTTTTAGCTAGCCTACCGTAAGTTTTATTAGTCCCGTGTAAAAAAAATCGTCTTAAAATTGTCATTTTTTTAAGATCTTAAACGTGACACAAACCAAAACTATTGTAAGACTCTTTTAAGGGGGAACATCACTGTGACGATCGAAAAGAAGAGGTGATTTTCTGTAATTTTTTTGTCAGGGAAAATAAAGGAATTTGGGAATCGGATTTTTTTTTATTATATTAAGGGTACATTAAAGATTATTACCCTAAATTTTTATTAAAAAATATTTAGTTATTACAAAATTATTAACAATCTCGTAGAGCACTAGAAAAAATTTGCTCCTCCATGGTCGGTTTGATAACTCAAAAACGGATCATCTGAAAATAAAAACCCAAATTGCTTTTTTATCAGTAAGGTAGTAGTTATCATCGCAATTACGGAATTTCGAAAATTTAAATTTTAAAAAAATGGCGACTGTTTGGAAATTTTCTCACTAATCTTACTGTTTTTTTTTTGTTTTATCCCGTTAAAAAAAATCTTTGAAATAAAAATTTTTTTAATTTCGCACGTGCGACGATAACTACATCCTTACTGATTAAAAAGTAATTTGGGTTTTTGTTTTCAGATGATTCGTTTTTGAGTTATCGAACCGACCATGGCACGCTTTTAGAATGGTTAGTTTACGATTTCTCTTCAACGCATCACTCGATTTTGATGCGGTTTGCAGCAATCACCCCCTTTTTTAAATTTAAGAGCTGATTAGATTTTGGAATTAATAGTTACATCTGTTTAAAAGTCATGGAACCAATTACTTCCTGATTTTTTAAAGCATTCTTTTGTATAGCGGGAACTTAAAAATTTAGAAAAGTCATCTTAAGTTTGAAAAAAAATTTATTATGATGCACAATGACGATAAAAATTGCTGTAAAAAAGTTAGAAAAAAAAATTTTTTTTGCTTATTCAATTAAAAATTTTTTTTCTCTCAAATTGTAAAAAATGACGTTTAAATATATTTAAAAAAAAAAACTGAAAGAGCTTTTTGGAGAAAAAATTTTTTTTTACGAAATTTTGGGGGTACCCCATTTTGCTACCCCTACCCAGTTTTGCCCCTCCCCTCCCCTGTAAATTTTGTTTAAAGACTGATAAAGGTTTATTCATCATTTTCAATATAATATTTATAACTATATACTATTTTATGTGTAACAAATGTTAAATATTAGTATTTTTAAAATAATCCTTCTATTCAATTAATTCGTATTTTACTGTTAGGATATGGTATGACTGGGATTTACTTAACAAAATCTTCTCTGACGAATAAATTCAGCTGCATTACATGATGTCAAAAATAACAATTGTCTAACCAATACAAAAAAATTGTAAGTTTTAGATTTTGAAAAAAAAAAATTTTTGTTAGTAGTGACTGAAATAGTATATTTCTTACCTAGGGCAGGAAAATAAGAAATGTCTCAGATTACATGTAATTCTTGACCGAGGTGATAATTACAATGACATAACTATAAGTAGAAAAATAAATCAACAAAATCTTTATCAGACAATCTGTAATCTAGGCGCCACACTAATACAATACGATAATGAGTTGGGAAATTTTTAAATGTATATGTCAAATAACAAACACTTTATGAAATCTTTGCGCCGGCGCTCAAAAGTAAGCAAGCATAAATTATCTTTTGTGAGTACTTGCTATTGTCACTGATCCTAGGCGATAAACTCCTGTTCAAACTCAATTCACACTTTGTCTACTTAAGTTACCTGATAAGTTTATACCTAAGACATTTGTAAAGTAGAATTTAAGTAACTCTGAGTCGAAAAATTATTGTAACCGGATTTTAAATAGACAATAGAAAAATTATACAATAGACCTAATAAATGATTTTTGTATTAAAAATCACTTATAAAAGTTTAAATACTGATATATGTCGTAGTCTTCTAGCAAAATTCGTCATTTCATGAAAAACTTAGGCATTTCCAGATACGTCGACGTTTTGTGAAAAATTATAATTTTCATCAAATGACCACTCATTATGTAACTATTTAGAGCAATAAACAAAATAAATAATAATAATAATTATTATTTTTAATATAATATTTATATAAATTTTTTACTTCCCGCTAAGAAAATCGGGAAGTTATTGGTTTTACCCCGTTTTTCGAAAATCGAGTTTACATCAGATCTCGATGGTTTGAGGTCCTAAGAAGCTTCCCTGAATGTTTTCGTGATGATGTCCGTATGTCTATATGTATGTATGTATGTATGTGTGTGTTTGTGTGTGTGTATGTATGTAACCCTTTATAACTTTTGAACGGCTTGACCGATTTCATCGCGGTTGGTGTCATTCGAAATGGGTTTGACCAAACTTAAATTTTGAATACACTTTAAATCGATTCGGACCAGTAAATTTTGAAAAATCTCAAAAAAACTATAAAAAAAGATTTTTTCAAATGTGGTTTTTTTGGAATTACTTTTAGATGGCTTTACTGATCAATTCCAAAATCTAATCAGCTCTTAAGATCAAAAAACCACGTCGATCATTGCAAGTCCGGTAAAAATTGGTTGATTCGTTCGTGAGTTATCTTTGTCGAAAGAAAACCGAAAAAAGTGTATTTTCGGAATTACTTTGAATTAGCTCGAAGAACTCAAAATAACACAAAAATCACATTTTTGAGCTTGAAGAGCTCAAAAACGTAATGTGTAATTTTGAGCGCTTAAGTACAAAATGAACGGGAAGTTGCAGGGATGGCCTTCAGGGTCAACCGTCGTCCTAATTTTTTACTTAGTGCTTTCTTTATTTAGAGTTGTTCAAATTCTGATGTTTCCATTTTCCGTAATATTACTGACTGGTACGAATCATTGAAAGGCATTGTATATAGCTATCGAAACAAAATATTTATAATTTTGCTTCAATATCTAGCTGAATTAGTAATTACTGTAGAATTTACTATGAAACAATATTTATAATAAATTATAATATAATATTTATATTTTTTATAAATTATTGTAAAAAATGTTAACGAATTAATAAAAATTCTTATTTCTATGTAGTTAACTAATATTTTTTCCCAAAATCGGAAAAAACATTTTAAGAAATTACTAAAATTAAATTAAGTTTTAATTAGAAAAATACTTTTCTTATCATAAAATCCTTAACTTAAGTGCCTACATTGTATTAATCCATTATATTTATTATGCGGGTAGTCTTCAGGTTTAAGAAAAATAGATTGTCCTTTTGTTATTGTTTGTAGTCATCTTTGTAATACCTACCCCATATAATTAGTATAAATTCTTGATACTAATGTCGAATGAGAATTTAAATGACCATTACAATGTTCTGCAAATTAAAAAGCCGGCTGCCTACTACCTGACGTCTCAAGGCAGTTGATTGGAGGATCTAGTCTGGAAAAAAGGAAAATATTGCCCATTATCGTTTTAAATAGCGTTGCCCGATAGTTAGTTTTCAATTTCTTGAAGGTAAGGGAAAAAAGGGCCGATTCTGCCATATTCTGAATTATAGTTATTCCAAGTTTTGGCTTTCAAGTGATCAGTTGTGTCTCAAGACTGAAGTTCTTACCTTAATTTAAATTCAAAAGTTTATTTAAAAATAAAACAATGAATTTTGTAACGAATGGTGTTGGTACAGTTTTTACTGAAAAAAACGTGAAGAGTGTTAAGTGGAACGAGCAATTGACAAAAAGTGGTAAGTAATATTAACTCCAATAAAACTTTAACTTAATAAACTTATTTTTGATTGTGATGCTAAAATGAAATCAAATTTTATTATAAATTGATTATTTTTTCATTGAAGTTTTTCAAAAAAATTTCAAAATTATTAATCATGAATCTATCATTTTCAGCTTGTCCACCTCTATCCCGGCCATGGATTCCTACGGCTCCACTGAGTGAATCACGACCTTCGTGTATTTTCACGGTGATGACGTACAACGTTTTGAGTAGCTCTTATGCCACTCCAACAATGTACGGATATTGCCCAAGGGAGTACCTGGATTGGCAAGTCCGAGGACAGAATGTGATGTCCGAAATATATCAGTATAACAACGACATAATCTGCCTCCAGGAAGTCGAGATGGAGAAGTATGATTACTTCTTCCTTCCCAACCTCCAGAACATGGGATACGAGGGAGTCTTTGCTCCGAATTCACGAGCTTCGACGATGTCGGAGCCAAAGAGAAGGCTTGTCGATGGATGTGCCATTTTTTGGAAAATTAATAAGTGAGTACTAAATTTTTATAATTCTTATTTAAAGTTTTAATTAAATCAAATTTTTTTTACAATCTAATATATTTTATCATTTTAGATTTTCTTTGGAAACGTCAAAGCTTGTAGAGTACAAAGCTCTGGCATTGCAGGGTCGTGCCGACTCCTCTGACATGATGAATCGTGTCTGGACTCGCGATAACATCGGACTGTTAGCTGTATTAAAGACTACTGCAGCCGCCTGGACTCATGGACCACCAGTTGATCCAAATAACATTGAGCAGTTGGTTGTGGTGGCTAATACACACTTACACTGGGACCCCAAATTTCCGGATGTAAAACTATCCAATCCATGATGTTGACCAAAAGAAATCATCTCCATGGTAGAGAACGTGAGGAGATCTTTTAATTGTCATGAAAGAATCCTTAAGTTCTCAGACGTCAAGGTGCTGCTCTGCGGTGATTTCAATTCACTGATGGATTCTGGTAAGTCTCTAAGCTCGGCCAATTATTATTGCCATCAACTATTATGTCCAATAATTAACATTAAATATTTTCACAGGGGTATTCCAATTCCTGTCTACGGGTCAACTGCCGCTGAGTCACCCTGAGTTCCAGGGTTTTAATTATATCAACGCGATCATGAACATGATGGGTGGAGAATGTTGTGGCAAAATTACCCACCCGCTAAATCTGTCATCAGCCTGCAGTCCGCAGATTATGCCGTATACTAATTACACATACGGATTCAAAGCGATGATCGATTATATATTTTATTCGTCCTCCAACTTGATGTGCCTCGGAGTCTACGGCCCCATTCCGCAAGAATGGTTCGATATGTTTAGTGTAGTGGGCTGTCCGCACCCTTTTGTTCCATCTGGTATGTATAATTCTGTTTTTTGATTTTTTAATTAAAATTTTGAAAGCCTAGAAATTTTTTGCTTATGATTTTCATTTTTTTTTTAGATCATTTCCCAGTGATAGCGGCTTTTCAATTGACTGCTTAAATGGATTTGATGTAGGAGTTACTCGGTCGACTTTCTAGATGGGATAGTCAAGTACGAAAAAAAATAGTCTGAGATTATACAAAGATATTAATTTAATGTAATATGTCTAAATTGTTTTGTGTGAATGTTGCTATTTATAATAAGTCAATATTATATTTATTTATGATAATCAAGTAAAATAGTAAAAAGTAATATTTTTTTAAAATATACATCAAAAATTTAAAATAAAAAAATTTAATAAAATATTCAAATTTGTATTATTCTTTTAATCTTTAGGAATTTAGTATTACATAATATATTTTTTAATTATTAATTATAAATTATAATTAAAAAAAAAATCAAGACTACCATACGTTGGACTGATAATTAAAAAAGATTTTTTTGTATACTATGTTTGAATAAAAAAAATCCTTTTTTCTGGTTTTTCGCTCATACCTGCTACAACAAAAGGAATTTTATTTAAAAATTACTGTTCAATTCACGATAATCGTGAGATGGACGACCCAGCTTTATCATTTGTCGGTAAGTGATCTTTAAATTTTTTTCAACAATTTAAATTTTATTCTATAGAATAAAATATTTCGTAGATTATAATAAATATAATAGATTAAAACAATCTGTATTCTATAGATTAAAATATTCTGCAGCTATAGCCACAATTTTTAGCTAGCCTACCGTAAGTTTTATTAGTCCCGTGTAAAAAAAATCGTCTGAAAATTGTCATTTTTTTAAGATCTTAAACGTCACACAAATCAAAACTATTGTAAGACTTTTTTAAGGGGGAACAACACTGTGACGATCAAAAAGAAGAGGTGATTTTCTGCAATTTTTTTGTCAGGGAAAATAAAGGAATTTGGGAATCGGATTTTTTTTTATTATATTAAGGGTACATTAAAGATTATTACCCTAAATTTTTATTAAAAAATATTTAGTTATTACAAAATTATTAACAATCTCGTAGAGCACTAGAAAAAATTTGCTCCTCCATGGTCGGTTTGATAACTCAAAAACGGATCATCTGAAAATAAAAACCCAAATTGCTTTTTTATCAGTAAGGTAGTAGTTATCATCGCAATTACGGAATTTCGAAAATTTAAATTTTAAAAAAATGGCGACTGTTTGGAAATTTTCTCACTAATCTTACTGTTTTTTTGTTTTATCCCGTTAAAAAAAATCTTTGAAATAAAAATTTTTTTAATTTCGCACGTGCGACGATAACTACATCCTTACTGATTAAAAAGTAATTTGGGTTTTTGTTTTCAGATGATTCGTTTTTGAGTTATCGAACCGACCATGGCACGCTTTTAGAATGGTTAGTTTACGATTTCTCTTCAACGCATCACTCGATTTTGATGCAGTTTGCAGCGATCACCCCTTTTTAAATTTAAGAGCTGATTAGATTTTGGAATTAATAGTTACATCTATTTAAAAGTCATGGAACCAATTACTTCCCGATTTTTTTAAAGCATTATTTGTATAGCGGGAACTTAAAAATTTAGAAAAAGTCATCTTAGGTGTGAAAAAAAATTTATTATGATGCACAATGACGATAAAAATTGCTGTAAAAAAGTTAGAAAAAAAAATTTTTTTTGCTTATTCAATTAAAAATTTTTTTTTCTCTCAAATTGTAAAAAATGACGTTTAAATATATTTAAAAAAAAAAAACTGAAAGAGCTTTTTGGAGAAAAAATTTTTTTTTACGAAATTTTGGGGGTACCCCATTTTGCTACCCCTACCCAGTTTTGCCCCTCCCTCCCTGTAAATTTTGTTTAAAGACTGATAAAGGTTTATTCATCATTTTCAATATAATATTTATAACTATATACTATTTTATGTGTAACAAATGTTAAATATTAGTATTTTTAAAATAATCCTTCTATTCAATTAATTCGTATTTTACTGTTAGGATATGGTATGACTGGGATTTACTTAACAAAATCTTCTCTGACGAATAAATTCAGCTGCATTACATGATGTCAAAAATAACAATTGTCTAACCAATACAAAAAAATTGTAAGTTTTAGATTTTGAAAAAAAAAAATTTTTGTTAGTAGTGACTGAAATAGTATATTTCTTACCTAGGGCAGGAAAATAAGAAATGTCTCAGATTACATGTAATTGTTGACCGAGGTTATAATTACAATGACATAACTATAAGTAGAAAAATGAATCAACAAAATCTTTATCAGACAATCTGTAATCTAGGCGCCACACTAATACAATACGATAATGAGTTGGGAAATTTTTAAATGTATATGTCAAATAACAAACACTTTATAAAATCTTTGCGCCGGCGCTCAAAAGTAAGCAAATATAAATTATCTTTTGTGAGTACTTGCTATTGTCACTGATCCTAGGCGATAAACTCCTGTTCAAACTCAATTCACACTTTGGCTACTTAAGTTACCTGATAAGTTTATACCTAAGACATTTGTAAAGTAGAATTTAAGTAACTCTGAGTCGAAAAATTATTGTAACCGGATTTTAAATAGACAATAGAAAAATTATACAATAGACCTAATAAATGATTTTATTATTAAAAATCACTTATAAAAGTTTAAATACTGATATATGTCGTAGTCTTCTAGCAAAATTCGTCATTTCATGAAAAACTTAGGCATTTTCAGATACGTCGACGTTTTGTGAAAAATTATAATTTTCATCAAATGACCACTCATTATGTAATTATTTAGAGCAATAAACAAAATAAATAATAATAATAATTATTATTTTTAATATCATATTTATATAAATTTTTTACTTCCCGCTCAGAAAATCGGGAAGTTATTGGTTTTACCCCGTTTTTCGAAAATCGAGTTTACATCAGATCTCGATGGTTTGAGGTCCTAGGAAGCTTCCCTGAATGTTTTCGTGATGATGTCCGTATGTCTATATGTATGTATGTATGTATGTGTGTGTTTGTGTGTGTGTATGTATGTGTGTATGTATGTAACCCTTTATAACTTTTGAACGGCTTGACCGATTTCATCGCGGTTGGTGTCATTCGAAAGGGCTTGACCAAACTTAAATTTTGAATACACTTTGAATCGATTCGGACTAGTAAATTTTGAAAAATCTCAAAAAAACTATAAAAAAAGATTTTTTCAAATGTGGTTTTTTTTGGAATTACTTTTAGATGGCTTCACCGATCAATTCCAAAATCTAACCAGCTCTTAAGATTAAAAAACCACGTCGATCATTGCAAGTCCGGTAAAAATTGGTTGATTCGTTCGTGAGTTATCTTTGTCGAAAGAAAACCGAAAAAAGTGTTTTTTTCGGAATTACTTTGAATTAGCTCGAAGAACTCAAAATGACACAAAAATCACATTTTTGAGCTCGAAGAGCTCAAAAACGTAATGTGTAATTTTGAGCGCTTAAGTACAAAATGAACGGGAAGTCGCAGGGATGGCCTTCAGGGTCAACCGTCGTCCTAATTTTTTACTTAGTGCTTTCTTTATTTAGAGTTGTTCAAATTCTGATGTTTCCATTTTCCGTAATATTACTGACTGGTACGAATCATTGAAAGGCATTGTATATAGCTATCGAAACAAAATATTTATAATTTTGCTTCAATATCTAGCTGAATTAGTAATTACTGTAGAATTTACTATGAAACAATATTTATAATAAATTATAATATAATATTTATATTTTTTATAAATTATTGTAATAAATTTTAACGAATTAATAAAAATTTCTATATATATGTAGTTAACTAATATTTTTTCCCAAAATCGGAAAAAACATTTTAAGAAATTACTAAAATTAAATTAAGTTTTAATTAGAAAAATACTTTTCTTATCATAAAATCCTTAACTTAAGTGCCTACATTGTATTAATCCATTATATTTATTATGCGGGTAGTCTTCAGGTTTAAGAAAAATAGATTGTCCTTTTGTTATTGTTTGTAGTCATCTTTGTAATACCTACCCCGTATAATTAGTATAAATTCTTGATACTAATGTCGAATGAGAATTTAAATGACCATTACAATGTTCTGCAAATTAAAAAGCCGGCTGCCTACTACCTGACGTCTCAAGGCAGTTGATTGGAGGATCTAGTCTGGAAAAAAGGAAAATATTGCCCATTATCGTTTTAAATAGCGTTGCCCGATAGTTAGTTTTCAATTTCTTGAAGGTAAGGGAAAAAAGGGCCGATTCTGCCATATTCTGAATTATAGTTATTCCAAGTTTTGGCTTTCAAGTGATCAGTTGTGTCTCAAGACTGAAGTTCTTACCTTAATTTAAATTCAAAAGTTTATTTAAAAATAAAACAATGAATTTTGTAACGAATGGTGTTGGTACAGTTTTTACTGAAAAAAACGTGAAGAGTGTTAAGTGGAACGAGCAATTGACAAAAAGTGGTAAGTAATATTAACTCCAATAAAACTTTAACTTAATAAACTTATTTTTGAATGTGATGCTAAAATGAAATCAAATTTTATTATCCATTGATTATTTTTTCATTGAAGTTTTTCAAAAAAATTTCAAAATTATTAATCATGAATTTATCATTTTCAGCTTGTCCACCTCTATCCCGGCCATGGATTCCTACGGCTCCACTGAGTGAATCACGACCTTCGTGTATTTTCACGGTGATGACGTACAACGTTTTGAGTAGCTCTTATGCTACTCCAACAATGTACGGATATTGCCCAAGGGAGTACCTGGATTGGCAAGTCCGAGGACAGAATGTGATGTCCGAAATATATCAGTATAACAACGACATAATCTGCCTCCAGGAAGTCGAGATGGAGCAGTTTGATTGCTTTTTCCTTCCCAACCTCCAGAACATGGGATACGAGGGAGTCTTTGCTCCGAAGTCACGAGCTTCGACGATGTCGGAGCCAAAGAGAAGGCTTGTCGATGGATGTGCCATTTTTTGGAAAATTAATAAGTGAGTACTAAATTTTTATGATTCTTATTTAATGTTTGAATTAAATCAAATTTTTTTTACAATCTAATATATTTTATCATTTTAGATTTTCTTTGGAAACGTCAAAGCTTGTAGAGTACAAAGCTCTGGCATTGCAGGGTCGTGCCGACTCCTCTGACATGATGAATCGTGTCTGGACTCGCGATAACATCGGACTGTTAGCTGTATTAAAGACTACTGCAGCCGCCTGGACTCATGGACCACCAGTTGATCCAAATAACATTGAGCAGTTGGTTGTGGTGGCTAATACACACTTACACTGGGATCCCAAATTTCCGGATGGAAAACTATCCAATCCATGATGTTGACCAAAGAAATCATCTCCATGGTAGAGAACGTGAGGAGATCTTTTAATTGTCATGAAAGAATCCTTAAGTTCTCAGACGTCAAGGTGCTGCTCTGCGGTGATTTCAATTCACTGATGGATTCTGGTAAGTCTCTAAGCTCGGCCAATTATTATTGCCATCAACTATTATGTCCAATAATTAACATTAAATATTTTTACAGGGGTATTCCAATTCCTGTCAACGGGTCAACTGCCGCTGAGTCACCCTGAGTTCCAGGGTTTTAATTATATCAACGCGATCGTGAACATGATGGGTGGAGAATGTTGTGGCAAAATTACCCACCCGCTAAATCTGTCATCAGCCTGCAGTCCGCAGATTATGCCGTATACTAATTACACATACGGATTCAAAGCGATGATCGATTATATATTTTATTCGTCCTCCAACTTGATGTGCCTCGGAGTCTACGGCCCCATTCCGCAAGAATGGTTCGATATGTTTAGTGTAGTGGGCTGTCCGCACCCTTTTGTTCCATCTGGTATGTATAATTCTGTTTTTTGATTTTTTAATTAAAATTTTGAAAGCCTAGAAATTTTTTGCTTATGATTTTCATTTTTTTTTTAGATCATTTCCCAGTGATAGCGGCTTTTCAATTGACTGCTTAAATGGATTTGATGTAGGAGTTACTCGGTCGACTTTCTAGATGGGATAGTCAAGTACGAAAAAAAATAGTCTGAGATTATACAAAGATATTAATTTAATGTAATATGTCTAAATTGTTTTGTTTAAATGTTGCTATTTATAATAAGTCAATATTATATTTATTTATGATAATCAAGTAAAATAGTAAAAAGTAATATTTTTTTAAAATATACATCAAAAATTTAAAATAAAAAAATTTAATAAAATATTCAAATTTGTATTATTCTTTTAATCTTTAGGAATTTAGTATTACATAATATATTTTTTAATTATTAATTATAAATTATAATTAAAAAAAAAATCAAGACTACCATACGTTGGACTGATAATTAAAAAAGATTTTTTTGTATACTATGTTTGAATAAAAAAAATCCTTTTTTCTGGTTTTTCGCTCATACCTGCTACAACAAAAGGAATTTTATTTAAAAATTACTGTTCAATTCACGATAATCGTGAGATGGACGACCCAGCTTTATCATTTGTCGGTAAGTAATCTTTAAATTTTTTTCAACAATTTAAATTTTATTCTATTGAATAAAATATTTCGTAGATTATAATAAATATAATAGATTAAAACAATCTGTATTCTATAGATTAAAATATTCTGCAGCTATAGCCACAATTTTTAGCTAGCCTACCGTAAGTTTTATTAGTCCCGTGTAAAAAAAATCGTCTGAAAATTGTCATTTTTTTAAGATCTTAAACGTCACACAAATCAAAACTATTGTAAGACTTTTTTAAGGGGGAACAACACTGTGACGATCAAAAAGAAGAGGTGATTTTCTGCAATTTTTTTGTCAGGGAAAATAAAGGAATTTGGGAATCGGATTTTTTTTTATTATATTAAGGGTACATTAAAGATTATTACCCTAAATTTTTATTAAAAAATATTTAGTTATTACAAAATTATTAACAATCTCGTAGAGCACTAGAAAAAATTTGCTCCTCCATGGTCGGTTTGATAACTCAAAAACGGATCATCTGAAAATAAAAACCCAAATTGCTTTTTTATCAGTAAGGTAGTAGTTATCATCGCAATTACGGAATTTCGAAAATTTAAATTTTAAAAAAATGGCGACTGTTTGGAAATTTTCTCACTAATCTTACTGTTTTTTTTTTGTTTTATCCCGTTAAAAAAAATCTTTGAAATAAAAATTTTTTTAATTTCGCACGTGCGACGATAACTACATCCTTACTGATTAAAAAGTAATTTGGGTTTTTGTTTTCAGATGATTCGTTTTTGAGTTATCGAACCGACCATGGCACGCTTTTAGAATGGTTAGTTTACGATTTCTCTTCAACGCATCACTCGATTTTGATGCGGTTTGCAGCAATCACCCCCTTTTTTAAATTTAAGAGCTGATTAGATTTTGGAATTAATAGTTACATCTGTTTAAAAGTCATGGAACCAATTACTTCCCGATTTTTTTTTAAAGCATTCTTTTGTATAGCGGGAACTTAAAAATTTAGAAAAAGTCATCTTAAGTGTGAAAAAAAATTTATTATGATGCACAATGACGATAAAAATTGCTGTAAAAAAGTTAGAAAAAAAAATTTTTTTTGCTTATTCAATTAAAAATTTTTTTTCTCTCAAATTGTAAAAAATGACGTTTAAATATATTTAAAAAAAAAAACTGAAAGAGCTTTTTGGAGAAAAAATTTTTTTTTACGAAATTTTGGGGGTACCCCATTTTGCTACCCCTACCCAGTTTTGCCCCTCCCCTCCCCTGTAAATTTTGTTTAAAGACTGATAAAGGTTTATTCATCATTTTCAATATAATATTTATAACTATATACTATTTTATGTGTAACAAATGTTAAATATTAGTATTTTTAAAATAATCCTTCTATTCAATTAATTCGTATTTTACTGTTAGGATATGGTATGACTGGGATTTACTTAACAAAATCTTCTCTGACGAATAAATTCAGCTGCATTACATGATGTCAAAAATAACAATTGTCTAACCAATACAAAAAAATTGTAAGTTTTAGATTTTGAAAAAAAAAAATTTTTGTTAGTAGTGACTGAAATAGTATATTTCTTACCTAGGGCAGGAAAATAAGAAATGTCTCAGATTACATGTAATTGTTGACCGAGGTTATAATTACAATGACATAACTATAAGTAGAAAAATAAATCAACAAAATCTTTATCAGACAATCTGTAATCTAGGCGCCACACTAATACAATACGATAATGAGTTGGGAAATTTTTAAATGTATATGTCAAATAACAAACACTTTATGAAATCTTTGCGCCGGCGCTCAAAAGTAAGCAAGCATAAATTATCTTTTGTGAGTACTTGCTATTGTCACTGATCCTAGGCGATAAACTCCTGTTCAAACTCAATTCACACTTTGTCTACTTAAGTTACCTGATAAGTTTATACCTAAGACATTTGTAAAGTAGAATTTAAGTAACTCTGAGTCGAAAAATTATTGTAACCGGATTTTAAATAGACAATAGAAAAATTATACAATAGACCTAATAAATGATTTTTGTATTAAAAATCACTTATAAAAGTTTAAATACTGATATATGTCGTAGTCTTCTAGCAAAATTCGTCATTTCATGAAAAACTTAGGCATTTCCAGATACGTCGACGTTTTGTGAAAAATTATAATTTTTATCAAATGACCACTCATTATGTAACTATTTAGAGCAATAAACAAAATAAATAATAATAATAATTATTATTTTTAATATAATATTTATATAAATTTTTTACTTCCCGCTAAGAAAATCGGGAAGTTATTGGTTTTACCGTTTTTCGAAAATCGAGTTTACATCAGATCTCGATGGTTTGAGGTCCTAAGAAGCTTCCCTGAATGTTTTCGTGATGATGTCCGTATGTCTATATGTATGTATGTATGTATGTGTGTGTTTGTGTGTGTGTGTATGTATGTAACCCTTTATAACTTTTGAACGGCTTGACCGATTTCATCGCGGTTGGTGTCATTCGAAATGGGTTTGACCAAACTTAAATTTTGAATACACTTTAAATCGATTCGGACCAGTAAATTTTGAAAAATCTCAAAAAAACTATAAAAAAAGATTTTTTCAAATGTGGTTTTTTTGGAATTACTTTTAGATGGCTTTACTGATCAATTCCAAAATCTAATCAGCTTTTAAGATCAAAAAACCACGTCGATCATTGCAAGTCCGGTAAAAATTGGTTGATTCGTTCGTGAGTTATCTTTGTCGAAAGAAAACCGAAAAAAGTGTATTTTCGGAATTACCTTGAATTAGCTCGAAGAACTCAAAATAACACAAAAATCACATTTTTGAGCTCGAAGAGCTCAAAAACGTAATGTGTAATTTTGAGCGCTTAAGTACAAAATGAACGGGAAGTTGCAGGGATGGCCTTCAGGGTCAACCGTCGTCCTAATTTTTTACTTAGTGCTTTCTTTATTTAGAATTGTTCAAATTCTGATGTTTCCATTTTCCGTAATATTACTGACTGGTACGAATCATTGAAAGGCATTGTATATAGCTATCGAAACAAAATATTTATAATTTTGCTTCAATATCTAGCTGAATTAGTAATTACAGTAGAATTTACTATGAAACAATATTTATAATAAATTATAATATAATATTTATATTTTTTATAAATTATTGTAATAAATTTTAACGAATTAATAAAAATTTCTATATATATGTAGTTAACTAATATTTTTTCCCAAAATCGGAAAAAACATTTTAAGAAATTACTAAAATTAAATTAAGTTTTAATTAGAAAAATACTTTTCTTATCATAAAATCCTTAACTTAAGTGCCTACATTGTATTAATCCATTATATTTATTATGCGGGTAGTCTTCAGGTTTAAGAAAAATAGATTGTCCTTTTGTTATTGTTTGTAGTCATCTTTGTAATACCTACCTCATATAATTAGTATAAATTCTTGATACTAATGTCGAATGAGAATTCAAATGACCATTACAATATTCTGCAAATTAAAAAGCCGGCTGCCTACTACCTGACGTCTCAAGGCAGTTGATTGGAGGATCTAGTCTGGAAAAAAGGAAAATATTGCCCATTATCGTTTTAAATAGCGTTGCCCGATAGTTAGTTTTCAATTTCTTGAAGGTAAGGGAAAAAAGGGCCGATTCTGCCATATTCTGAATTATAGTTATTCCAAGTTTTGGCTTTCAAGTGATCAGTTGTGTCTCAAGACTGAAGTTCTTACCTTAATTTAAATTCAAAAGTTTATTTAAAAATAAAACAATGAATTTTGTAACGAATGGTGTTGGTACAGTTTTTACTGAAAAAAACGTGAAGAGTGTTAAGTGGAACGAGCAATTGACAAAAAGTGGTAAGTAATATTAACTCCAATAAAACTTTAACTTAATAAACTTATTTTTGATTGTGATGCTAAAATGAAATCAAATTTTATTATAAATTGATTATTTTTTCATTGAAGTTTTTCAAAAAAATTTCAAAATTATTAATCATGAATCTATCATTTTCAGCTTGTCCACCTCTATCCCGGCCATGGATTCCTACGGCTCCACTGAGTGAATCACGACCTTCGTGTATTTTCACGGTGATGACGTACAACGTTTTGAGTAGCTCTTATGCTACTCCAACAATGTACGGATATTGCCCAAGGGAGTACCTGGATTGGCAAGTCCGAGGACAGAATGTGATGTCCGAAATATATCAGTATAACAACGACATAATCTGCCTCCAGGAAGTCGAGATGGAGAAGTATGATTACTTCTTCCTTCGCAACCTTCAGAACATGGGATACGAGCGAGGCTTTGCTCCGAATTCACGAGCTTCGACGATGTCGGAGCCAAAGAGAAGGCTTGTCGATGGATGTGCCATTTTTTGGAAAATTAATAAGTGAGTACTAAATTTTTATAATTCTTATTTAAAGTTTTAATTAAATCAAATTTTTTTTACAATCTAATATATTTTATCATTTTAGATTTTCTTTGGAAACGTCAAAGCTTGTAGAGTACAAAGCTCTGGCATTGCAGGGTCGTGCCGACTCCTCTGACATGATGAATCGTGTCTGGACTCGCGATAACATCGGACTGTTAGCTGTATTAAAGACTACTGCAGCCGCCTGGACTCATGGACCACCAGTTGATCCAAATAACATTGAGCAGTTGGTTGTGGTGGCTAATACACACTTACACTGGGATCCCAAATTTCCGGATGTAAAAACTATCCAATCCATGATGTTGACCAAAGAAATCATCTCCATGGTAGAGAACGTGAGGAGATCTTTTAATTGTCATGAAAGAATCCTTAAGTTCTCAGACGTCAAGGTGCTGCTCTGCGGTGATTTCAATTCACTGATGGATTCTGGTAAGTCTCTAAGCTCGGCCAATTATTATTGCCATCAACTATTATGTCCAATAATTAACATTAAATATTTTCACAGGGGTATTCCAATTCCTGTCTACGGGTCAACTGCCGCTGAGTCACCCTGAGTTCCAGGGTTTTAATTATATCAACGCGATCATGAACATGATGGGTGGAGAATGTTGTGGCAAAATTACCCACCCGCTAAATCTGTCATCAGCCTGCAGTCCGCAGATTATGCCGTATACTACTACACATACGGATTCAAAGCGATGATCGATTATATATTTTATTCGTCCTCCAACTTGATGTGCCTCGGAGTCTACGGCCCCATTCCGCAAGAATGGTTCGATATGTTTAGTGTAGTGGGCTGTCCGCACCCTTTTGTTCCATCTGGTATGTATAATTCTGTTTTTTGATTTTTTAATTAAAATTTTGAAAGCCTAGAAATTTTTTGCTTATGATTTTCATTTTTTTAGATCATTTCCCAGTGATAGCGGCTTTTCAATTGACTGCTTAAATGGATTTGATGTAGGAGTTACTGGTCGACTTTCTAGATGGGATAGTCAAGTACGAAAAAATAGTCTGAGATTATACAAAGATATTAATTTAATGTAATATGTCTAAATTGTTTTGTTTAAATGTTGCTATTTATAATAAGTCAATATTATATTTATTTATGATAATCAAGTAAAATAGTAAAAAGTAATATTTTTTTAAAATATACATCAAAAATTTAAAATAAAAAAATTTAATAAAATATTCAAATTTGTATTATTCTTTTAATCTTTAGGAATTTAGTATTACATAATATATTTTTTAATTATTAATTATAAATTATAATTAAAAAAAAAATCAAGACTACCATACGTTGGACTGATAATTAAAAAAGATTTTTTTGTATACTATGTTTGAATAAAAAAAATCCTTTTTTCTGGTTTTTCGCTCATACCTGCTACAACAAAAGGAATTTTATTTAAAAATTACTGTTCAATTCACGATAATCGTGAGATGGACGACCCAGCTTTTATCATTTGTCGGTAAGTGATCTTTAAATTTTTTCAACAATTTAAATTTTATTCTATAGAATAAAATATTTCGTAGATTATAATAAATATAATAGATTAAAACAATCTGTATTCTATAGATTAAAATATTCTGCAGCTATAGCCACAATTTTTAGCTAGCCTACCGTAAGTTTTATTAGTCCCGTGTAAAAAAAATCGTCTGAAAATTGTCATTTTTTTAAGATCTTAAACGTCACACAAATCAAAACTATTGTAAGACTTTTTAAGGGGAACAACACTGTGACGATCAAAAAGAAGAGGTGATTTTCTGCAATTTTTTTGTCAGGGAAAATAAAGGAATTTGGGAATCGGATTTTTTTTTATTATATTAAGGGTACATTAAAGATTATTACCCTAAATTTTTATTAAAAAATATTTAGTTATTACAAAATTATTAACAATCTCGTAGAGCACTAGAAAAAATTTGCTCCTCCATGGTCGGTTTGATAACTCAAAAACGGATCATCTGAAAATAAAAACCCAAATTGCTTTTTTATCAGTAAGGTAGTAGTTATCATCGCAATTACGGAATTTCGAAAATTTAAATTTTAAAAAAATGGCGACTGTTTGGAAATTTTCTCACTAATCTTACTGTTTTTTTTTTGTTTTATCCCGTTAAAAAAAATCTTTGAAATAAAAATTTTTTTAATTTCGCACGTGCGACGATAACTACATCCTTACTGATTAAAAAGTAATTTGGGTTTTTGTTTTCAGATGATTCGTTTTTGAGTTATCGAACCGACCATGGCACGCTTTTAGAATGGTTAGTTTACGATTTCTCTTCAACGCATCACTCGATTTTGATGCGGTTTGCAGCGATCACCCCTTTTTAAATTTAAGAGCTGATTAGATTTTGGAATTAATAGTTACATCTATTTAAAAGTCATGGAACCAATTACTTCCCGATTTTTTTTTAAAGCATTCTTTTGTATAGCGGGAACTTAAAAATTTAGAAAAAGTCATCTTAGGTGTGAAAAAAAATTTATTATGATGCACAATGACGATAAAAATTGCTGTAAAAAAGTTAGAAAAAAAAATTTTTTTTGCTTATTCAATTAAAAATTTTTTTTCTCTCAAATTGTAAAAAATGACGTTTAAATATATTTAAAAAAAAAAACTGAAAGAGCTTTTTGGAGAAAAAATTTTTTTTTACGAAATTTTGGGGTACCCCATTTTGCTACCCCTACCTAGTTTTGCCCCTCCCCTCCCCTGTAAATTTTGTTTAAAGACTGATAAAGGTTTATTCATCATTTTCAATATAATATTTATAACTATATACTATTTTATGTGTAAGAAATGTTAAATATTAGTATTTTTAAAATAATCCTTCTATTCAATTAATTCGTATTTTACTGTTAGGATATGGTATGACTGGGATTTACTTAACAAAATCTTCTCTGACGAATAAATTCAGCTGCATTACATGATGTCAAAAATAACAATTGTCTAACCAATACAAAAATTGTAAGTTTTAGATTTTGAAAAAAAATTTTTGTTAGTAGTGACTGAAATAGTATATTTCTTACCTAGGGCAGGAAAATAAGAAATGTCTCAGATTACATGTAATTGTTGACCGAGGTTATAATTACAATGACATAACTATAAGTAGAAAAATGAATCAACAAAATCTTTATCAGACAATCTGTAATCTAGGCGCCACACTAATACAATACGATAATGAGTTGGGAAATTTTTAAATGTATATGTCAAATAACAAACACTTTATAAAATCTTTGCGCCGGCGCTCAAAAGTAAGCAAATATAAATTATCTTTGTGAGTACTTGCTATTGTCACTGATCCTAGGCGATAAACTCCTGTTCAAACTCAATTCACACTTTGGCTACTTAAGTTACCTGATAAGTTTATACCTAAGACATTTGTAAAGTAGAATTTAAGTAACTCTGAGTCGAAAAAATTATTGTAACCGGATTTTAAATAGACAATAGAAAAATTATACAATAGACCTAATAAATGATTTTATTATTAAAAATCACTTATAAAAGTTTAAATACTGATATATGTCGTAGTCTTCTAGCAAAATTCGTCATTTCATGAAAAACTTAGGCATTTCCAGATACGTCGACGTTTTGTGAAAAATTATAATTTTCATCAAATGACCACTCATTATGTAACTATTTAGAGCAATAAACAAAATAAATAATAATAATAATTATTATTTTTAATATAATATTTATATAAATTTTTTACTTCCCGCTCAGAAAATCGGGAAGTTATTGGTTTTACCCCGTTTTTCGAAAATCGAGTTTACATCAGATCTCGATGGTTTGAGGTCCTAGGAAGCTTCCCTGAATGTTTTCGTGATGATGTCCGTATGTCTATATGTATGTATGTATGTATGTGTGTGTTTGTGTGTGTGTATGTATGTGTGTATGTATGTAACCCTTTATAACTTTTGAACGGCTTGACCGATTTCATCGCGGTTGGTGTCATTCGAAAGGGCTTGACCAAACTTAAATTTTGAATACACTTTGAATCGATTCGGACCGGTAAATTTTGAAAAATCTCAAAAAAACTATAAAAAAAGATTTTTTCAAATGTGGTTTTTTTGGAATTACTTTTAGATGGCTTTACTGATCAATTCCAAAATCTAATCAGCTCTTAAGATCAAAAAACCACGTCGATCATTGCAAGTCCGGTAAAAATTGGTTGATTCGTTCGTGAGTTATCTTTGTCGAAAGAAAACCGAAAAAAGTGTATTTTCGGAATTACTTTGAATTAGCTCGAAGAACTCAAAATAACACAAAAATCACATTTTTGAGCTTGAAGAGCTCAAAAACGTAATGTGTAATTTTGAGCGCTTAAGTACAAAATGAACGGGAAGTCGCAGGGATGGCCTTCAGGGTCAACCGTCGTCCTAATTTTTTACTTAGTGCTTCCTTTATTTAGAGTTGTTCAAATTCTGATGTTTCCATTTTCCGTAATATTACTGACTGGTACGAATCATTGAAAGGCATTGTACATAGCTATCGAAACAAAATATTTATAATTTTGCTTCAATATCTAGCTGAATTAGTAATTACTGTAGAATTTACTATGAAACAATATTTATAATAAATTATAATATAATATTTATATTTTTTATAAATTATTGTAATAAATTTTAACGAATTAATAAAAATTTCTATATATATGTAGTTAACTAATATTTTTTTCCCAAAATCGGAAAAACATTTTAAGAAATTACTAAAATTAAATTAAGTTTTAATTAGAAAAATACTTTTCTTATCATAAAATCCTTAACTTAAGTGCCTACATTGTATTAATCCATTATATTTATTATGCGGGTAGTCTTCAGGTTTAAGAAAAATAGATTGTCCTTTTGTTATTGTTTGTAGTCATCTTTGTAATACCTACCCCGTATAATTAGTATAAATTCTTGATACTAATGTCGAATGAGAATTTAAATGACCATTACAATGTTCTGCAAATTAAAAAGCCGGCTGCCTACTACCAGACGTCTCAAGGCAAATGATTGGAGGATCTAGTCTGGAAAAAGGAAAATATTGCCCATTATCGTTTTAAATAGCGTTGCCTCGATAGTTAGTTTTCAATTTCTTGAAGGTAAGGGAAAAAGGGCCGATTCTGCCATATTCTGAATTATAGTTATTCCAAGTTTTGGCTTTCAAGTGATCAGTTGTGTCTCAAAGACTGAAGTTCTTACCTTAATTTAAATTCAAAAGTTTATTTAAAAATAAAACAATGAATTTTGTAACGAATGGTGTTGGTACAGTTTTTACTGAAAAAAACGTGAAGAGTGTTAAGTGGAACGAGCAATTGACAAAAAGTGGTAAGTAATATTAACTCCAATAAAACTTTAACTTAATAAACTTATTTTTGAATGTGATGCTAAAATGAAATCAAATTTTATTATCCATTGATTATTTTTCATTGAAGTTTTTCAAAAATTTCAAAATTATTAATCATGAATTTATCATTTTCAGCTTGTCCACCTCTATCCCGGCCATGGATTCTACGGCTCCACTGAGTGAATCACGACCTTCGTGTATTTCACGGTGATGACGTACAACGTTTTGAGTAGCTCTTATGCTACTCCAACAATGTACGGATATTGCCCAAGGGAGTACCTGGATTGGCAAGTCCGAGGACAGAATGTGATGTCCGAAATATATCAGTATAACAACGACATAATCTGCCTCCAGGAAGTCGAGATGGAGCAGTTTGATTGCTTTTTCCTTCCCAACCTCCAGAACATGGGATACGAGGGAGTCTTTGCTCCGAAGTCACGAGCTTCGACGATGTCGGAGCCAAAGAGAAGGCTTGTCGATGGATGTGCCATTTTTTGGAAAATTAATAAGTGAGTACTAAATTTTATAATTCTTATTTAATGTTTTAATTAAATCAAATTTTTACAATCTAATATATTTTATCATTTTAGATTTTCTTTGAAACGTCAAAGCTTGTAGAGTACAAAGCTCTGGCATTGCAGGGTCGTGCCGACTCCTCTGACATGATGAATCGTGTCTGGACTCGCGATAACATCGGACTTTTAGCTGTATTAAAGACTTGCAGCCGCCTGGACTCATGGACCACCAGTTGATCCAAATAACATTGAGCAGTTGGTTGTGGTGGCTAATACACACACTTACTGGGATCCCAAATTTCCGGATAAAACTATCCAATCCATGATGTTGACCAAAGAAATCATCTCCATGGTAGAGAACGTGAGGAGATCTTTTAATTGTCATGAAAGAATCCTTAAGTTCTCAGACGTCAAGGTGCTGCCTCTGCGGTGATTTCAATTCACTGATGGATTCTGGTAAGTCTCTAAGCTCGGCCAATTATTATTGCCATCAACTATTATGTCCAATAATTAACATTAAATATTTTACAGGGTATTCCAATTCCTGTCAACGGGTCAACTGCCGCTGATTCACCCTGAGTTCCAGGGTTTTAATTATATCAACGCGATCGTGAACATGATGGGTGGAGAATGTTGTGGCAAAATTACCCACCCGCTAAATCTGTCATCAGCCTGCAGTCCGCAGATTATGCCGTATACTAATCACACATACGGATTCAAAGCGATGATCGATTATATATTTTATTCGTCCTCCAACTTGATGTGCCTCGGAGTTACGGCCCCATTCCGCAAGAATGGTTCGATATGTTTAGTGTAGTGGGCTGTCCGCACCCTTTTGTTCCATCTGGTATGTATAATTCTGTTTTTGATTTTTAATTAAAATTTTGAAAAGCCTAGAAATTTTTGCTTATGATTTTCATTTTTTTTAGATCATTTCCCCAGTGATAGCGGCTTTTCAATTGACTGCTTAAATGGATTTGATGTAGGAGTTACTCGGTCGACTTTCTAGATGGGATAGTCAAGTACGAAAAAAAATAGTCTGAGATTATACAAAGATATTAATTTAATGTAATATGTCTAAATTGTTTTGTTTAAATGTTGCTATTTATAATAAGTCAATATTATATTTATTTATGATAATCAAGTAAAATAGTAAAAAGTAATATTTTTTTAAAATATACATCAAAAATTTAAAATAAAAAATTTAATAAAATATTCAAATTTGTATTATTCTTTTTAATCTTTAGGAATTTAGTATTACATATTATATTTTTAATTATTAATTATAAATTATAATTAAAAAAAAATCAAGACTACCATACGTTGGACTGATAATTAAAAGACTTTCTTTGGTATACTATGTTTGAATAAAAAATCCTTTTTCTGGTTTTTCTGCTCATACCTGCCATTACAACAAAAAGGGAATTCTTATTTTAAAAATTACTGTTCAATTCACGATAATCTGGGAGATGGACGACCCAGCTTTATCATTTGTCGGTAAGTAAATTAAAATTTTTTTCAACACCCTTTAAATTTTTATTCTATAGAATAAAATATTTCGTAGATTATAATAAATGATAATAGATTAAAACAATCTGTATTCCTATAGATTAAAATATTCTTGCAAGCTATAGCCACAATTTGGGGAAGCGACTGTTTGGAAATTTTCTCACTAATCTTACTGTTTTTTTTTTGTTTTATCCCGTTAAAAAAAATCTTTGAAATAAAAATTTTTTTAATTCCGCACGTGCGACGATAACTACATCCTTACTGATTAAAAAGTAATTTGGGTTTTTGTTTTTAGATGATTCGTTTTTGAGTTATCGAACCGACCATGGCACGCTTTTAGAATGGTTAGTTTACGATTACTCTTCAACGCATCACTCGATTTTGATGTGGTTTGCAGCAATCACCCCCTTTTTTAAATTTAAGAGCTGATTAGATTTTGGAATTAATAGTTACATCTGTTTAAAAGTCATGGAACCAATTACTTCCCGATTTTTTTTTAAAGCATTCTTTTGTATAGCGGGAACTTAAAAATTTAGAAAAAGTCATCTTAGGTGTGAAAAAAAATTTATTATGATGCACAATGACGATAAAAATTGCTGTAAAAAAGTTAGAAAAAAAAATTTTTTTTGCTTATTCAATTAAAAATTTTTTTTTCTCTCAAATTGTAAAAAATGACGTTTAAATATATTTAAAAAAAAAAAACTGAAAGAGCTTTTTGGAAAAAAAATTTTTTTTTACGAAATTTTGGGTGTACCTCATTTTGCTACCCCTACCCAGTTTTGCCCCTCCCCTCCCCCGTGAATTTTGTTTAAAGACTGATAAAGGTTTATTCATCATTTTCAATATAATATTTATAACTATATACTATTTTATGTGTAAGAAATGTTAAATATTAGTATTTTTAAAATAATCCTTCTATTCAATTAATTCGTATTTTTACTGTTAGGATATGGTATGACTGGGATTTACTTAACAAAATCTTCTCCTGACGAATAAATTCAGCTGCATTACATGATGTCAAAAATAACAATTGTCTAACCAATACAAAAAATTGTAAGTTTTAGATTTTGAAAAAAATTTTTGTTAGTAGTGACTGAAATAGTATATTTCTTACCTAGGGCAGGAAAATAAGAAATGTCTCAGATTACATGTAATTGTTGACCGAGGTTATAAATTACAATGACATAACTATAAGTAGAAAAATAAATCAACAAAATCTTTATCAGACAATCTGTAATCTAGGCGCCACACTAATACAATACGATAATGAGTTGGGAAATTTTTAAATGTATATGTCAAATAACAAACACTTTATAAAATCTTTGCGCCGGCGCTCAAAAGTAAGCAAGCATAAATTATCTTTTGTGAGTACTTGCTATTGTCACTGATCCTAGGCGATAAACTCCTGTTCAAACTCAATTCACACTTTGGCTACTTAAGTTACCTGATAAGTTTATACCTAAGACATTTGTAAAGTAGAATTTAAGTAACTCTGAGTCGAAAAATTATTGTAACCGGATTTTAAGTAGACAATAGAAAAATTATACAATAGACTTAATAAATAATTTTTGTATTGAAAATCACTTATAAAAGTTTAAATACTGATATATGTCGTAGTCTTCTAGCAAAATTCGTCATTTCATGAAAAACTTAGGCATTTCCAGATACGTCGACGTTTTGTGAAAAATTATAATTTTCATCAAATGACCACATATTATGTGATATCATACTGTTCAATTCACGATAATCGTGAGATGGACGACTCAGCTTTATCATTTGTCGGTAAGTGATCTTTAAATTTTTTTCAACAATTTAAATTTTATTCTATAGAATAAAATATTTCGTAGATTATAATAAATATAATAGATTAAAACAATCTGTATTCTATAGATTAAAATATTCTGCAGCTATAGCTACAATTTTTAGCTAGCCTACCGTAAGTTTTATTAGTCCCGTGTAAAAAAAATCGTCTTAAAATTATCATTTTTTTAAGATCTTAAACGTGACACAAACCAAAACTATTGTAAGACTCTTTTAAGGGGCAACATCACTGTGACGATCAAAAAGAAGAGTAACTCCAGCATGAGCTTAGATCGTTAAAAATGTCATTAGTAGACAAAATTAAACGACATTTTTTAGTTATTGACATTTTTCAAGATATGAGCTCATCCTAATATTACGCTCGTCGAGACCTTTCATTTAAGTATACAAACGATTTTTTTCATATATTTCATATACTTATGGGATATTTCTCATATTTGTGGAATATATAATATATATAAAAAATTCATGTGGGCTATATAAATATTGCTATAATATATAATATAGTTATAAACTTAATTCATTTAAGTTTAGAGAAAAATAAATCTGAACAAAAACAGTTTCACTGTAAAAAAATCGCGCCAAGTCCACGTTCATAAGACTAATAAGAAAAACAAATTTGTTTTTTTTCTTTACAAAAAGATATAAAATAAAAAAAATTAAAAAATCCAAGTCCGAATACACCAAGAAATATTCACTACAAATAATAAGCAGACTTTACTATCAAATAATTATGAAGACTTCATTTAGTCAAATAAAATAAAACGAATTAATTTTTACACAAAAATAAGCTAGTTTATCAACAGAAGACGAATGTTTGAATTATTTCAAATATTCGAATTATTCGAACTATTCTAGTTATTTGAACTATTCGTATCATTCGAATATTTGATTCGAAATTTAAATCGAATAATTCGATTCGAATTCGAGGCGAATAAGTCGTAAACTCGAATATTCGCACACCCCTAATAATTATCATCAAATATTATGTTATCAAAATTATATTGTTCATTGATCTATTCTGCAGGCGCCTGAATTTTTTCAATTTTTAATTTTCATATTTAATAAGTTTAAATAAAATTTATTCATTATAATATTTTCAGGGTAAAGGCGGGTATAAGTAAGCCTGTGCTCATTTTTCCTTCTCTTACTTCCAGCCAATCTCTATCTTTCACCGGCATGCCTGGAAAATCATAGAAGTCCCCAACTGCACGGAAAGAACAATAATCAACTGCACATACTCGTATAGTATACTCCGTGATATCTATAGTGAAAAAAAATTTCAAACTATAGTCAATATTTTTCAAAGTATACTAAATTATTTTTGGACTGTACTCAGTGAATTCTTCGATTTAATCGATTAATATTTCTGGTTATATCGCGTAAAATTTCACGGAATGTAATCTGAAAAATTATTTCGTGTAAATTAAATTATACTCGGTTGAAATTTGGATTATGCCCACGGTGACTCCGCCAATTTTTTTTCTAGCGCCTGCGCACTTAGCATTATCATATCTATTATGTATTTTGAATATTAGGTTAGTCAAATATTGTTTTAAATAATTATTACATACATTAAAAACATTTAAGGAGCATTAAAGCACAATTTTTTCGATAATTTGGGGTTAAAAAATTTTTTTTTCTTTTCTTAGACTTTTCGAACTTAAAAATGTTAGGCTAAGAAAAAAATATTTTTACATATCAAAATATATAAATAGTCACACACTCATATAATTCACTGATTATATTTTAATTAATGTCCAATATGCTGATTGACTATAACTCACAAATTATAAACAGCACTTTACGTGCAGGCGCTAGAAAAAAAATTGGCGGAGTCACCGTGGGCATAATCCAAATTTCAACCGAGTATAATTTAATTTACACGAAATAATTTTTCAGATTATATCCCGTGAAATTTTACGCGATATAACCAGAAAAATTAATCGATTAAATCGAAGACTTCACTGAGTACAGTCCAAAAATAATTTAGTATACTTTGAAGGATATTGACTATAGTCTGAAATTTTTTTTCACTATAGATATCACGGAGTATACTATACGAGTATGTGCAGTTGGTTAATGTTCTTTCCGTGTGCACTAAGAGTAGGGGTGAGAATATATATTGAGCACTTTCACCTGACAACATTCAAAGTCGCTCAAGCCTTTACAGAGTTAAGTTCATCACTAAAAGTGGACAGTCCTGTGTATTAATTCGTACTTTGTACAATTCTTTTTACATCTCTATTTTTAAATAGTGCAAGACTTAGCCATGGATCTTTCAATCGACTTATTGGAGTTCCTGAATGCAAACAGCTACGAACAATCTATGTTTCGCAAGGCCATTTACAACTCTGATAAAAAGTTAATGTCTAAACTGATAAAAACCCACAGCAGCTTAAAGGATCAAGTTCTTCACGTTGCTGCTCACCTGGGAAACATTAATATCCTGAAAGAATACATCCACGCCGGAGCTGATGTCAACAAAATTGGAGCAGAAGAAGAGAATTGTTTTACACCACTCCAAAGAGCTGTCTCTGAAAATCAATTTCATGCGGTCAAGTGGTTGGTACAAACAGGAGCGAACGTGAACGCTGATTATCAAGGAAGATGCCACGGAAATTGTTTAACCCTGAACATTGCCATCAACAATTACCCGGAAAATTTGGAGATGATTGATTTCCTGCTGAATAATGGAGCTGATGTCAATAAATCCTGCGACAGGTGCTACACACCGTTAATAAAAGCTATCCAAGACCATCAGCAAGAAATTATTCAAGTTCTGCTAAAGTTCGATGCAGATGTCAATTTATCGTGCAATTACTTTGGTGATAAAGTGACTCCTCTGTATATGGCAGCGAAGCAGAATCAACTTGAAACAGTCAAGGTCTTGTTGAGCAGAAACGCTAATGTGCAGGCTATAACGGCAAACAGGAATCAATCCGTACTCCATGGAGCGATTCCGTTGGCTAGTCAAGAAGTCGTCGAATGTCTTCTGAGTGCTGGTGTTGATCTCAATATTGTGGATTCGAGTGACAAGACTGTGGTGGACTTGGGAAGACATACAAATTACCGATTAATTCCAACTATCAAGGAGCATTTAGTGAAGATGAAAGCCGCTGGTTTACATTTGAGTGAACGCAATTTGGAAGTAATTAATCATCAAGAGTTTGATAAAGTTTTAGATTCTTGTTCAAAGGAAGTTGAATTAATGAAGAAGTTCAGAATTGCGCATACCCGAGTTTTTTTTCATGATTTGTTGAATACTAGCGCACAAAGTGTAGCTTTAAAATTCAAATGTGTAAAAGAAGAAAATATTGTGAACTATCGTGAAAAATTCCCTTTATATGCGAACTTAATCGATTACCGTTTGAAACAAGTTTTAATTAGACAGGATAGGTTAAGAAATGTGAATTTATTTTTTGATGATGTATTTTGGGGTATACTTCCAGACATTTTTGTAAGGAATATCTCTTGTTATTTAGATGAAAATTATGTTGAACAACTTAATAAAAATTTGTAAAAATTACACTATGTTTTTTTTTTCTTTTTTTTTTTTTTCAGTCTAATTTTAATTTATTTCAAGTTTCTTATTAATACATCAAATAATTAATCTTAATTTATAAATTAGTAATACTGTTTTAAAAATATCTTCTATGGACGACGACCCGACTAGAAATTGTAGTGAGGAATGCCGAAGAATTAGTGAGGGGCAAGTTTGGCTTGCCTAACTTAGGCAAGCCTAATTTGCGCCTTCTTAAATCCACGTTAGGCAAAACGAAGATTGGCATGCCAAATTTGCATGTAATTTGGGACATCTATGGCAAGCCGAACTTCGGCGAACCTTTGGAATGCCTGACTAGCTGGAAGTAACGATAACCAAAAATTTGCCAAAGTTTGGCTTGCCATAAATGTCCCTAATTACCTTTAAGTTTGGTAAATCGAACTTCCGTAGACCTTTGGATTTTATAATTTCCTGCAAGTTAGGCATTCCAAACGTTTGACGAACTTCGGCGTTTCTTGCCAAAGTACTCTAAAACGGAGTGGGAGAAGATATTTGGCTTTAAGTCTTTCCAGGGTTAAGCCTTTTAGTTCTATACATATAAAAGTGTGTATTTATGAGAGTATTTGTGTATTGTACATATAAACATGGTGTCTCATGTACCCGACTAGAAATTTCAGTGAGGCATATGCCAAAGAACCAATTCGGGGCAAGTTTGGCTTGCCTAACTTAGGCTTGCCTAGGTTGTAGCTCATAAAAACCAAGGTAGGCAGAACGAAATGTTTAGCTTGCCATATTTGAACGTAACTAGGAAAGTTTCATGGATTCCTTGTCTGATATATCATGGGAACGACGAACTGGTTTCAAGTAACGATAACCTGAGTTTTGCTAGTTTGGAGCGAACTTGGCTTTTCGAACTTAGGCTAGCCCAATTCGAATCTTATTTGTTTTAAATTAGGCAAGCCGAACATTGGTTGTGCTTATAAGTATCTTAAAGTAAGAGGTCGCTCATCATCGGCGTAGCGTCGCGGTATGGTATAGGGCCCTCGTGCGTCGGGTACCGTGTTCGAGTCTCGCGTTCGACATATGCGATTTTTATTAATTAATAATTACTAATTATAATTACTATTAAGGCGAGTGTGAAGTAAAGTTAAGTGTTATGTCTGATTAGTGTATCTAACTCCTCCATCATCTTCTTCCCCCTCGACTTATCAAATCTACCAATCAAAAAAACCTCTTCACATTAAAAAACGCTCCAAAAAACAAAAAAAAAAAATTACAGAAAAAATAAAATTAAATAATAAAAATAATATTAAATAAAAGCAACAAAGAATTTGTTTTTTTTTATTCATGAAATATTTAAAAAATTCAGTCCTAAATTTAATATTTATACTTAAAATAGTAAAAGAAGATAAAAAAATAAGCATTTGTTATTATTAATTTTCGCTTGATAATACTAGAGCTAGAAATCAAGAAAGAATTAGATTTGGATTCTTCGTTGCGAATTTGGTTTCCAAACTGCAACCTAATCAGGAAGCCAAGTTAGGCTGAGCCTCGCAACTGCGTTATATCCCAAACTTCGGCCTAGTTTGGATGCCTCACTAACTGCAAGTTTGGAATTGGGCATGCCTTACTTGCGCCAAATCACTGCCTCACTGAAATTTCTAGTCGGAGAGTTCTCCAGTTTTAAATGGGCATAGGTTAACCCATTGAATATATATAATCTATGTCGACTTATACATCTTTATTCAATTATTGTTATTTTTTTTTTAAGTTTATCCACGAAAAAAAAAAAAACTTATTTAAAATTACTATGGGAACATCGTTATAAGGTGAAAGCACTTATTAATGACACTATGAGAGACATGGTTAAGATTTAATTTTTTTTAACATCTCGGTAAAAAAAGTTTAGATCTGCTCTGATCAAATTTGATCTGAGCAGATCAGATTTGATCTAAATTTAGATCTAAGTAGATATGGACAGATATAATTTGATCTGCTTAGATCAACCCAGATCAAGTTTGTTTTCAAAATAAAATTGAAAAGTAAATATGAATAGATCTGTTCTGATCAAACTAGATCCACTCTGATCAAATTAGATCAATCCTGATCAAATTTGATCAATCCTGATCAAATTTGATCAAAATGAAATTAAAAAGTAGATATGAATAGATCTAATCTGATTAAACTAGATCCGGTCAAATCAAATTAGACTAATCCAGATCAAGTTTGATCAAAATTTTGTTGCAAATTTAAAAATTAAAAAAAAATTTTGTAACGTATTTAGTGTGCGCGGTTGCAAAATATTTTACTTTTAATGAAATTCGTAAAATTTATTTACTAGCCTTAAAAAAAAATTGAAATACACAATGACGCACACCAAGTACGTTCCAAAATTTTTTTTTTAATTTTTAAATTTACAACAAAATTTTTTTTAATTACCGAAAATCATAAATAATTATATCGGCTACTTGGCTTTTTTAATTTTTTTATTTTATATCTTTTTGTAAAGAAAAAAATAAATTTTTTTTTCTTAATAGTCTTATGAACGTGGACGGCGCAATTTTTTTACAGTGAAACTGTTTTTGTTCAGATTATAGTATTTTTTGTAATAATAATAAAAATTTACAATTGGTACCAACTTAAATCTCGCGTTGGCTGCATTTTTTATAGCAAACTATCCTCTTGAAGCTACAGTTTATGTAAAAATAATTCCAGCGCACCCTGGTGGGTGTAGATGCAAGCAAAATTTTTCAATTGAAAAAAAAAATAGAAATCGAAAAAATACCTTTCTGAAAATTTCAGGATATTTGTAGAAAATGTCAAAGTTTCATATGAAAGAAGAAAAAAGAAATTAAAAATGGTAATCATCGAGAAATTCGGAGATTTTTCGGAAAATTTAAAAAATAACGATGAAGATAGGTTTGAATAATTTTTTTCTATTTTTTTCCAAAAAGAACATTTGATAACAAAAATTTTGAAAAAAAAAAAACGTCTCGATAAGTCAATTTTTGAAAAAATTATGACAATTTAAAAATAAAAAAACGGTTTTTTTGAAAAATTCATAACTTTTTTTTTGGTTAGGTAAAAAAAATTTGAAAAAATTATGAGAGACGTTTTTGATAGGGTAAAAAAGAATGGTAAACTTTCAGCCAAATCAAAAGTGTCCGATTTGGCGTGGAATGCCCTATACATAATAGCCCGAGGAATCGGATCGCTAATCTATAGTAAATGACAATTGCTCAAACCTCGAAATATTTGACACTTCAATCACATCGTTTGTATCATCAGTTAAATGACTGCTTCTAATAACCACTAGCCTCTTAAAAAGTGCAATTTCATTTTATCTGGTAATAGTTACCCTTAGAGATATTTTTCTATAATGCTAATAATTTAAACTTATAAAATAAATGAAATTGATTTAATTTAATTTAATTCAAATTTAATTTTAATTAATTTCTAATGAAATGTTAATAATTTCTTTCTTTATTTTCATTTTTTTTTTTTTTACCTAAAACTAAATTTAATTGATGTAAATCTAATGTATAAAGCCGATTGGCGTTGGAATAAATAAATAAAAATTACATTATATAATGTAACGTAGCGCTTCATATAAGAAACTGGAAAAATTACAGTTTCAGATTGTAATTATTACAGATTTTTTAAGAATTACATTGTAAAATGTAAATATTACATTGAAAGCTCTGAAAATTAATATACAAAATTTGAATTAATAAAAATGTTATTTCGAACTGCAATTTTTCTAGTCTTTCATATATATAAAGCGACGCTTATTACTATTTATAATGTAATTTTTTTCTTTTTCTTTTTTCCGTGTGTACGGTATAATAAAAAACTTATAGAGATATAATAATAATAATAATTCGGACATGACACACTGATATATAAAAATTAAGTTAATTCATGAAAAAAATTTTTCAATTAATAACGTCCCCTACGGAAAAATTATATATCCTAGAATATATGCTGGAATTTACGAAAATTCGCCGAAAAAATATATACTAGGATATATGTGCTAGTATATATCCCAGTATATATCCCGGATATATCCATGGATATATATTTGCGCTCATATGTGTCCCGTTGTACGTAAAATTTTTTTGAGATCTATAGTCTGGTTTGTCGTTGAATCTACAGTCTGGTTCATAATTAATGCACGTAACACATGCATATACACTACCGACAGAAAGTTTCCGGACAAGATGAAAATTCATTAAAAAGATTATTGAAAGTAAAATAAATCAAGAAGAAAGTCAATGACACGATCGTACACTCTTTGTAAAATAAAATAGCATTTTCTTCATAGATCAAGTTAATTTGTTTATATATCATATTTAAATTAAAAAGTAAACAAGAAGGTTGTCCAGAAATTTTCTGTTGGTACTGTATCTTAGAATATATCCTAGGATATATTCTAGGATACATTGTAGGATATATTCTAGAATATATCCTACAATATATTCTAGGATATATCCTACAATATATTCTAGGATATATGGTAAGATATATTCTAGAATATATCCTAAGATATATTTTTCGGCGAATTTTCTTATACTCAGCATATATTCCAGAATATATACTAGGATATATTCCCAGCATATATTCTAGGATACATAATTTTTCCGTGGGGGAGATCATTTTATTGCACGACTCATGATGCGAAGCATCAGAGAGTGCTTTACGATCGATTATAGCCTTGTTAGTTCACGGAATCAAGATATTTTGCATACTATTGTCGAGATAATTTAATGGAGATTAATTTCATACTTTTTAAAAATTGATTTACTGCAATAAAATTGGAAAAAAACACCAAAATAGGTCAAAAAATTTTCCTGTCCGTCATGTGTGAAACCCGGAAACACTGTAACTTGTGAAAAAATCCATTATTTGAGGTAAATTTTTTTTTTTTAATTCTAATCGACGATTGTAGGTCACTGAATGCGAATGATTAATTAATTCAGTGTCGTTTAATTGCAATTAATAAAAAACGAAAACTACAAGACTGTATATTTATATATATCCATGTAAAATTAACATGGATGATGATGTATCTATATCTATAGATATTATGTACATTTTATTCCACCAGGGGCGCTTGTGCAGTACCTTCCTACTACAGCTGTTTTTTCGGCAATTTATTTTGAACGACTTAGGTTTTTTTTTTTTTTTTTATATTTCATAATTAAATGAGCATTATGAGTCGTGCACTTTTGGATTTTCCAAACTTTTTTTTAAAAGTTTAATCATATTGAATCGAGCAGAAAAATGATTGAATTAAGTAAAGTTTATTTGGACCAATAACTTTCCAGATCAAGAATTTTTCCACTTGATTCAAAATAATCAAATCATCAAAAATTACATTCTTGGTTCCAGAATGTTTCTCTTGAATCAAGTTAATTTTTTTGTCAGAATAGAAATATTCTTAATTTATTTTACTAATAAAATTTTTTACTACAAGATAAAATATTTGCAAGTTGAAGGAATAATTTATTTATTTCCTTTAAAAATTGTAAAACATAGTTGAATACAAAAAAGATATTTTATAAATAAATAAATATCAATAATTGAGAATTAATAATAATGTTCTTTTCTGCCCTCCAGGCGGAAAGTGGCAACTTTCGGCCCGCTGCGCTAAACGAAATTGCCGCTTTCCGCCTCTGTCGGACAGAAAAATAGTATACAAACCTATGGCAGGAAAATAATAAATATCTCAGATCACATATATGTCGACCTCGGCTTCGCCTCGGGCAACATATATGTGTTCTGAGACATTTCTCATTTTCTTGCCACAGGTGTGTAATATACTATTTAACGACATACCTCAAAATCAGATGATGAAGAGGCTTCTCCTTTCCAAATATACTTGCAAGTATTTGAGTGGAACAATGCCTTCACTACTTTACCTAGTACTGTCACACCATTTTTATTAACACGACACACGTATTCAACAGGTCCTAGAGGAAATTTGTAAGCTTCAAGTGCATACCGTCTGTTACTAATTGTACCCGGAACCCAACATACTGTCTCTGATGAAACAAAAAATCATCAATTAGATGCTGCTTTGATTAAAAAAAAAAAAAAAAAAAAAAAAAAAAGAAATGAAACTTACTGTCATATTTAGCAGAGCACTCAACACCCTTGAGTGTAGCATTCCGCGCTTCTTGACAAATTCCTGATCGGCACTCGTAGGCTGTGGAGAGACACTCAGATGAATCAATACAATTAGCTCCCTTGTAACCATAGCACTTGTCATGTTGATAATAATTTTCCTTAAAGAAATTAAAAGTTTAGTAAATCAGAAATGCACAATTTTATTAAATTTAAGCACTCGTTACTTTTTCATATTCAATAATAAGACTTACTTGTAACTTTTCCGTACAACATATGATGTTCGATGCAGTTGAACATCTGATGTAAGCAAAATAAAGAAGACCAAGTAACAAAAACGACTTCTTTTTGATTACTTTGAATTAGAATAAATTTTTTTTTTAATTATAATTATGTCACGTCGGATGAGCCTATCATCAATTTCTTGCACTTCATTCAAAGGGTTTATCAATGTGCTCTGTCTTGAAACGGGGATCCACCGCTCTCTTGGTCGCCTCTTAATTTATTTAAGGCGCCACTGGATTTTTCCCACAGTATCCAGAAACTGGCCCAGAACATGGAGTGAACACTCAGGGTCGTAAGAGATTGTCAGGAAGGGAACAGAAATTATAACAAGAAATTCATTTTTACAATCCATTTTATTTAACCAACCCTTAATACACAATAAAACCCCTTACAAAATAATTAAATGAAACTAATACCGATGATATCCTCTTATGGAGCGTCCTATCCCGGTTTCTATCATAGTGTCTATTCCCGAACAGTACCCTCATATGGAGCGTCTATACCGCGGTTTCTATCTTACTACCGTTGTACCCCAAATCCGGCGTCTATACAACGGCTTCTAAGTGCGCCCAGGAAGCAGAGGAGGATACCATGAATCCCTAGGCTACACTGCAATAATATTTTCTATTCCACACACACCCACAATATTTATTTAAAATACTTATGCCTATTGCAGCCCCACCTGGGCGTCTATGCAAAGGACTCTAAGTGTGCCCAGGAAGCAGAGGAGGATACCATGAATCCCTAGGCAACACTACAATACTTAACACTAACCCACCCACACTATTAATTAAATTTCCAAACACACTAAATATTTCCCCGGACTTTACAGATTAAAACTTATATATTTATTTTCCAATTTAACAAAAATTAATTTCCCAAAATTAAATGAAATCCGATTTAATACCTAGATCCATTTATTCCATTCATTAATTTGCTAAATCCGAGTTCCCTACTTGTTTCATAAATCCTAATCCAATTCCAAATTTCAAATTAAAATTATTAACTAATTTATTGCCGTGGTCTTAATAATACAACAATAAATATTTAATTACAAGAGGTCTTCGTATCTTGAATTAATAGATTAAAATCTAATGACAGAGGTCTTAATAATCTGCCAACAATGTTGGTTAAATCCGAGATTTACGAAATTTTATTCTTATTGAACTTACTTAATTTATTTTATAAGTTGTTGTGTTAAATTATTTTACTTTGGATAATTTATTTTACCAGAATTTGTCAATTATTTATTTGGTTGTTCTCCGAATATTTCTAATTTGTGTCCAGATTATTTTATTTAATTAAGAACTTAATTTGTTATCAACTAAAATTCATCAATTGATTTTATGTAATTAATTTTTACTAAACTGTTTTACTTGTCATTCAATAATCAAGTTTTATTTTCTCTACATTATTTTATTTTACGTTCTATTGTGTTGCACGAAAAACTTAGCATTTATTTTATTTTATTTTATTCGAGGATTATTTTCTGCCTAGCAACACAGTACGATTTTAGTCTCGACCTTGAGTGTCCTCTACCCAGCGCTTCACGTGGGACAAGATGGCTGACGCTCTCGCTCGGTCTTGCGTCTCTGTCGCAAGTTTTTGGTGTAATTTTTTTTCTCTGACGAATTTTTACAAGTTTTATTTTCTACTTTTAATTAACAAATTTACACGAACAATATTCTAGCAATTTTGACTGATTCTAAATTTATTGCAAATGATTTTATTTTAAACAATTAAATTTTATTATAAATTACTTTCCCGAATTTAATAAATTTTACTTCAAATGATTTTTACTAAAGTTCCTCTAAAACATTTTACTGATTTTATTTTAAGCAATTAATTAAATAAATCCGACCAACTCGATTATCAACGACATTTTGTTCTACATGGCACCGAAGTCATGAAATGACCAACCGAAATTATTCCTGGTAAAGTCAGTCCAAACTCTGTCTACGTAGTTAATTAACAATCCGAAATAATTCCTGGTTTTGTTAATTAACTATTTAGTAATTATTCCTGGCTTGCTTCATTTTTAATTTTATTCTGGACTTTTCTTAATTTCATTCTGAATTTTATTTTTAATAAATTCTTACTAACCTCCTAAAGAATATTCTAAACAATATTTTAAATAATTCTTTAAATAATATCCCAAATAATATTCCAAGTAAATTCTAATAGATAAATTTCAATATAATAATTAAGTAAATTCTACGACATAATACTTAAACTAATAATTGTGACCGAACGTGAAATGGCGATGACCTTCAGCCGACTTCAATGCCTGGCTGATACCGCATCACCAAAAGATTATTGAGACATTTTATTTGTACCTGGAGTTTTTCTTTACGACGCTAATGAACTCCCTCGAGGAGATACAACTTCTTGTCGTCGTTGCTGGTACAAGTCCCTCCTTGGTGGATGAATCTACTTAACGGCGAGACCCAGGTCACCGTCACTCGTTCCTCGAATACTTTACAAAATCTGTAACCGCAAATAAGCATTAGAAATGATCACTAATTAAAATCAATTTACGCAAGCTGGCAGAAGGCCTAGCAAGCAATAAATTAATTGATTTGTATCGCTTCGTTCCACTGTATCTTGAGCGAAATAAAAATAATTACCTGTGCTTTGTTTTGGAAAAATTTGCGTCTCGTCCATTTGAGCTACTCAGTCACAATGATTCTTACCAAATTTAGTTCTACACTTATTGCTCCCTCTGCTCTCCCCACTACCACTACGCCGGCTTCTCCACCTTGGGGCCTTTCTTACTAGCTCTAAACGAGCTTTAGATCACAGCGCATTGTGAGCAGTCGATAAATAACTGGGTACCGAAATAGGGGAATTTACCGAGTAACGATCACTCCGTTACAGTCTGCACCCATAGATGATCAGGATGATGCCCACTATTCCTAATGAAGCGCACTGCAATAATTTCTGTTCCTGTACTATCATTACTCCAATCTTCTTCGGCAGTATTTCCGGAAAATAAACCATGTAACAGTAATCAACATAAGCTAAGCCAAGGCTGTAGAGTACGTTCCAATAGGTTCCTAGAAGTGATGTGGAAAATCCGTAATTGTAATAGTGAAGAGCAGGGTTCCATTTGAATATCTTCATGTAATTAAAGTGCCATGGAAGCAATCCTATAGATTTGAACAAGATGAAGTACAGTAGCCCTAAAAATCCAATGCTCATATTTGATAAACTTTTAGTCAATGCACTTCGATTGATGAAACCTTGCGCCATCCTGAATTGTTTTTAGAGGACGGTAAAAAGCTAGTTGTTTTTATTATCGCTGAGCAATGAAGACTGACAACTAGTGAAGTTTAGTGTGAAAATATCGATTTCAACATGGTATTGCGTGTGTTGAATAAATTTTTGTAATTTACTTAGCTTCGTAATGGAAAATGTTACACGTTAATGCACGAAGTTGTGTGTGGTAGAACATTTATGTGCAGGAATGAATTTGTGGTGGATTTTATGACTGCTTATGAAGGCTGAATACATATTTATATTTTTTTTATGTTCGCAAAGCATATTTTAAGGCAAGAATTTTATTGACGGGTGGTAAAATCGATTATGATGCTACTGTCTGTTTAAAGTAGCTAATGTATCTCATATTTGATTGGAATTTTAGCGTGATAAAATTTTATAAAAATACAGTACTTACACTAATGAAAACGATTTTGCTAAAAAACAAAAGACAGGATAACTTAAAATATGTTGTAGTATCAAACAAACACGCTTTTAGCAACAAATTCATTAGTTCTGTTAACAAAATTAGTCAACGTAACAATATGATTTTATTGTCTTAGCAAAATTATTTTGCTGCCAAAAATAAAATGCTTAGAATCTCCTCTTCATATTAAGGTTTTAATTTGCAGTTTTTTTATTATTGTAACAATTAAAAAATCATGGATATAGTTCACTCTGCAGGCTAAAAAATTTATTATTGACTATTTTAATGGTTGATTTCAAATATTTACCGTAAAATAAATTGTTTGAAAAAAAAAAAGTCAAAATGTTAATGTTTTATTTTTTAAGATCTAACGTCAAGTGTTGACCGTGAAAGTAAATACACGGAAAAAAGTAAACTGTAAAATTCACTCGGATTCCGGTTACTTTTTACAGTTTCAAACTGTACAGCGGACATCGGGGTGGCAAAAATGTAAATATTACAAATCTCAATGTAGAAAGTATAAAAGCCACAATTTATAATTTAATATCCAAAATAAGTGATTAGTAGCGGTCACTATAGTAAATAACAACTCTCTCATGTTGGAAAATTACAGTTTCAAACAGTAAAAATTGCCGTTTCAATGTGTAGTCTATACTATCGTACCCAGTAAATTGTGACTATGACTATAGTAAATAACAACAGTGGGGTTTATAAATTTTACAGTTTCAAACAGTAAAAATCGCCATTTTAATATGTATTTTATAATATCACGCCAAGTAATTTTTAACAATAATAATAGTAAATAACAACTCTGACTATTTAAATTTTATAGTTTTAAATATTATTTTCGGATATAATTTATTAAATTTGCTATCGGGATTAACAAAAAAATTAACAATAAAAAAAAACTATTGATAAAAAATTTTTTTTTTTATTTTGTCTTTTTCCTGTTTTTGTTTTTTTTTTTTAATTCTATTAAGACTATCACTTATTAAATCCGAGACATATTTGAATTCACTGACAAAATAAATTTATAAAGTACATGTACGTAGATATTAATAAATATATTAATGAGGATAATTTAGCTCTTGAAAAAATTTCATCTTGAATAGAAAAACTAATCCTTAGCTAACTAGATTTAATTTACAAAGATAAACCTTAAAAAAAAATAAAAGATGAAGAGGTTACAATATAAACTTTAAAGTTTAATAAATTAAAAAGTAAATACATTCACACAACTTAATCCCGACTAGAAATTTTGTGAGGCATAGCCGAACAATCAATTCGGGGCAAGTTTGGCTTTCCGAACTTTGGCAAACCTAATTTACGCCATATTAATTGCACTATAGGCAAGCCGAAGTTCGGCACTGCCGTAGTTTTTTCAAGTTCCGCCCAAGTTTAGCAACCCAAACTTCGGCAAATCTTCGGTAACCTTGAGTTCATGCAAGTTAGGAATACCAATAGTATGTCAAACTTTGGTCTGCCGTAGTTGTTCCAAACTACGCCCAAGTTTGGCAACCCAAACTTAGGCAAATCTTTGGTAACCGTGACTTCATGCAAGTTAGGCATACCAATAGTATGTCAAACTTTGGTCTGCCGTAGTTGTTCCAAGCTACGCCCAAGTTTGGCAACCCAAACTTAGGCAAATCTTTGGTAACCGTGACTTCATGCAAGTTAGGCATACCAATAGTATGTCAAACTTTGGTCTGCCGTAGTTGTTCCAAGCTACGCCCAAGTTTGGCAACCCAAACTTCGGCAAATCTTCGGTAACCGTGACTTTATGCAAGTTAGGCATACCAATAGTATGTCAAACTTTGGTCTGCCGTAGTTGTTCCAAGCTACGTCCAAGTTTGGCAACCCAAACTTCGGCAAATCTTCGGTAACCGTGACTTTATGCAAGTCAGGAATACCAATCGTATTTTAGAAGTAAATGTGTATGGTGAATAGCACTCAAAAACGCCGATCGTCTTTTGCTGCGGCGCTGTCAGCATGCATGAGTAGGTTAAATTAAATTTTATTTTTATTATATCTTTACAGTGAATATCTTGAGTTATTTAATCTGTTATTATTGTTATTAATAATACTATCGGAAAGTTTTTATCTTATAAATAAGTTTAGTGATAATTAATAAAGTAATTATTAGTGTTTATTTTATTACCATTTAAATTATTTCTTACGCTAAAATGTTTATCGTGAATGATAAATCCTTTTGAAAACGTGAGCTCGGTCGTTTAAGAGTCGAAAAATTGCGTAAAGCACGACGTGAATTATCTAAAGTAGAACAATGTGTTTTAATTAATGATGAAAACAATGCATATATGAATTCTAGTGACATCGAGATGCCTGGTAATTTATTATCAATGAATAATGATGATTATGAAACTGGTTCTGATTCCATTTGTGAACAAGTGAGTGAAGAAGTGCGTATTGAAAATTCAGAATTTAATATTTCGATGAGTGATAATTCAGAAGAAAATAATGAAAGTAGTTTCGAATGTAGCATTGATGAACAATTTAGAAATGTTACGGTGACCTCTGGCTCTGATAGTGATAGTGAAATAGTTAATGTTATGGACAATTTAAATGTTATTGAAAAAATTAAACAGTGGGCATTAATAAGTCCCCCTATTCCCCATACTAGGTTAGAACAACTGATGGATATCTTGCGAGAACAATATCCTGACTTACCTAAAAGTGCTAAGACATTTTTAGGTACTAATACTACTGAGCACAAAATTGAAAATTTTGGCCAAGACGAAGAGTTCGTTTATTTTGGAATTCAGACAAATCTGGAAAAATGTATTAACATTAAGTTACATGAGACCCGAGACATCGAATTCTTAATTAATGTCGATGGTTTGCCGTTATTTAAATCAAGCAGGAAACAACTATGGCCAATTCTCTGTCAAGTTTTTAGTCTTCACAATTACTATAGACCATTTCCGGTTGCTATTTATTGCGGTAATAGTAAGCCTAGCGACGTGGATCGTTTTTTTGCCAAATTTATCGAGGAAGTAAATGAATTACAGGATACTGGAATCATGATAAGTAATAATTTATTCAATATAACCATCAAAGGATTTGTGTGTGATAGACCGGCACGATCATTGCTGAAATGCATGAAAAATCACGGAGGGTACTATGCTTGCGAGAGGTGTACAGTGAAAGGCCAGCGGTGTAAAAAACGAACTGTTTATCCCCTTACGAATAATTGTCAACCGAGAAGTGATGAATCATTCAGGAATCAGTCGAATTCGAAACATCATACTGGGACATCACCATTGCTTCTTATTGAACCAAAAATCGACTTAGTTAATCAATTTGTACTTGATCCGATGCATTTATTATTTCTAGGAGCTATGAAAAAGTTACTGGAGTGTTGGGTAGATGGTACTATCAATAAAAAATTAAAAATAAGTAACGCCAATAAAAATCTATTGTCTAGTTTATTGACAAAGATTAAAGTTCCTGCAGAGTTCCAAAGAAGTACTCGTTCGTTAGCTGATTTCCACAAGTTTAAATCCACAGAATTTCAATTTTTATTATTATATGCAGGGCCTATTGTATTTAAAAATTTTATCTGAAACAGTGTACAAACATTTTTACTTCTGCATGTTGGCTGCAGAATATTATGTTCCAGTCAAATTGCTGTAGAAAAAACCGAGCATGCCAAATTTTTTCTGACATCATTTGTCCGGATTGCACCTTTCATATACACTCTGCAATTTCTTGTTGGAAATATTCATAGTATTTACCATCTTGCTGATGATGTGACATATATGCAGTGTCCTTTATCTTTTATATCAAGTTACGCCTTTGAAAATTTATTAGGTATAATTAAAAAATTGTTGAGAAGTGGTAACAAACCCCTGGCTCAATTATGTCATCGATTTAATGAAATATCTATGAGTATTTCTTCTAAACCTCAATTAACAGAGACAATTAAAATATTAAAAGAATATATAGACGATGGTATCGATGAAATAATTATAAAACGCATAAAATTCAAAAATGTTTTATTGACAACTAAATCACCGAATAACACTGTGTTGTTAAAAAATAATGAAGTTCTCGAAATCAATAAAATTTTCCGACTTTCAACGGATAATTGCATGTTAATAAAAATTAATGGCAAAATATTAAAGAAACAAAAAGCACTTTTCACCTATCCATGCAACTCGGAAGATTTAGAAATGTGGAAAGTGAGTGCAAAAAATGAGACAATGGGTACATATAAAATTACTGATGTTGCGAAAAAAATGGTGAGCATTGATTTAAGTTGTGATGATCGTGAAAAATTGTATGTAATGCCATTACTCCATATGTAAATACGACTTTTAGTGACAATTCAAAAAACGTTGGAAAATTTTTTATTTAACAAATTTTAAAATGAGCAAATTAAACTTTTATTATTTAGAACTATTTAGTATGTTGTAAACATTTGATCTTTGTGATATTAAAGTGAATAAGTGTCTGAAAATGTTAAGGTCTAATAAAAAAAAAAAATAATGAATGAAAAATTTGCGCGAGTTTTTTTTTTAACAAATACAAAAATTAAATTTTTTTTTTAGTTTCTTTTGAAAAATTGAACCACAAAATTTATAATATTGATAGTTGTGAGACAGGTAACAATTTTTGAGATTTTTACAACAATTAAATTACTGTGAAAAAAAAATTACGTAAAAAATTCCATATGTAGAAATGAAAAAAAATTAAAAGTGTAAATTTTTTAAAATATTATTTTTGTTGTAATTAATTTTTTATTAGATTAAAAAAATTTGTCAAGATGTCTTTTAATTTCAATATCGTCAAAATTTAATATTTTTTTTTTTAATTTTATTACGTCAAAAATTAAATACTGAAATTCTTTACATGTATTGTTTTGTGAAAAAAAAAGTGAATAAGTGATCAGAGAGTGATACTTCAGAGAGTTAAACAAAGATATATTCATATACAGTCCGCTTGTTATGAGTCCATAGCTAGGAGTTTCCCATACTCCCTCCGCACTTCTCTTCACCTCTCATCCACGCGGGACCGGACTCATAGCGCGTCTTGATTGTACATATATTTCAATCGGCACTTGTAGTATAGCGTCTATATTTCTTTATGTGCACCTAATTAAGTTTGACGGATTGCGTTTAAGCCAAATTGAAAAGAGGATCTGTCATACAGTGAAAAACTATTTAAGATTTAACTATAAATTTTATATGTGTTGATTTTTAACATAATAAACCTGTAAGCAATCGACTACAGTGAGCTTGCTTATGTGAAATCGGGCGGGAAAAACGCAGCATGCTGCTATTATGAAGTATAACATTGACTTGAAACGTGACACCGAAAAAATCGATATTTGTGGTGGTGGGAAAACAACTGAATATTTAAGGTTATTATGTATCGAGTCAGCATCAATAAATGGACAACGGGCTTGTGTACAATTAAGTGAAAAAGGATTAAACATTTCTGTCGAATATTTTATATTTTTTATTTTCAAGTCAAGTGAATACCGTGTGCTCAGGGTTAATTATTTAAATTAATAATTACATTAATTATTTAACAGAAATTGCTGCATTTTTTTTTTGTAAAAAAATGGCTAACAGTCCCTCAGTCTATAAATATAAATTAGTGGTTTTTTTAAGTGAAAAAAAATCTGCAAAAGAAATCATTGACATAGTTCCGAATGATTGGATTTATGCGGATGGTGAATCCGATTATTTAATGTGTAAGTTTATGCCGGAAGAAATATATAATGAAGATAATTTGAAATTACTCAATGACATGGTCAGAGAATGTGCTAAGCCCTGTGATGACTGGCCGTCTTATCCTATTGACATCCGTGGACGAGCACGTAAGTTTAATTTTCGAAATCATATAGAAATTAGCAGACATCCGATTTATGTTTAATTGGTTCCAAGAAATTATTCGCTAAATTCGTAGTCCTATTTTTTGTTTCTGCTTGTGCCGTGCGATTGTTTCTCTTTTTAAATTTATTATCTACTATAATTTTTCATCTTTCACATTGAGTAGTATACCATAAAATGTATGGTAACAGTAGTAAGCGACTAATGACGAGATATAAATCATTACAGTTTTCCTTTTTTAAAACCGATTATTATAAAAATTAGAAATAAAAATAGTCTCAATCTAAGATTTTAAAAATTTGTACAGATGATTCTCATAAATACTTGATTTTTAAATTTATTGTCATAATACAAAAAGTTCGATAAAGTCTGCTAATTTCCAAATAAAATTTATCTTTAATATTTTGACGAATTAAATGTGATTTTCAATTAATAACTAATCAACTGTTTCTTAGGTTCGTATGAAGAAGCTGAAAAACTCATGGACAAATTACAATACCAAACTTACGCATATTCAACAGATAACGAAAAGAGAGCTAAAAAGAAAGCTGAAAAAGACAAAGAACTTTTTAAATTAAAAAAATTATCTCCTAATAAAATGAATAGACTGCTTAATGATGCGACCTTGAATTTGAGTGATGGGCACCGATCCAACTCAGGTAAATAACAAATAAATTTTTTTGTACTTATAGTGAATGTACTTTTTGAATAAATTGCATGATTTTCCAATTACTATACGTTAATCTGTATACTTTTATCAAGTAGAAGTTAATCTACAACTTTTTGAGAATAAGTTTGGAAAAAAGCAGTGAGAGTGAATATTCGCCCGATGGCACGGGGCAGCACGGGGCACGGTGGCACGGTGGCACGGGGTAAATGGTCATTTTTGCCATTTCTTCGCGCATGCGCACGGGTAAATTACCGTTTGCTCCGAAATCTGACCGTACCCGTGCTGTCATATTTGACGGACTTGGCGGCCCTTTTACGCATGCGCACGGCTCGTTTATTTAAAAACTCCAACTAATCATTAATTTCAAATATTTTACTAAAATTAATTTAAAATATTTATTTATATTAATTCATGTGATTTTATAGTAATAATCAATAATTATAATAATCAATTAGTAATAATCATCAATAATAATAATAATAATAAATATGAAGTTAGCCGACATTTCAAAGTTTTTAGATTTTTTATTGAAAAAATTTCAATGAAACAATTAAAAAAAAAATTTCACATGTAAAAAACTTGAAAAACTATAAGTGCAATCGTTAAAAAATATCTTTTTAGTTGTAATTTAATTAATAAAAAAAATCAAAAATTTTTAGACGTCTGCTCACTTCATCAGTGTCATTAATAATAATAATTGATTAGAAATAATAATTTATAGTAATAATCAATTGGTAAAAAAATAGTTAATTGAGAATAATAATTCGCGTGCCTAAAGGTGCGTAAATTTTTTTTTTTTTGCCAATCGAGTAGTAGACCCATTCTACGCTTACAATTGAAAAAAAAATTATAAAGATAAAATGGCATATGCCTTTAATTATACGCCCTTTTACTTTTAAGAATTCCAAATTTTGGTGATCTAAAGGTAAAAGGGTGCATAATTTTTTTTTCGGCCAGTTTACAAAAGAACATATTCGTAGTTTAAAAATGTGAAAAAAAAACTTTCTGTGGTAGTAGCGGCGTAAAATCTCAACTATACAATTTTTTAAAGTCATAAAAGGAAATATATTCAAAAAAAATTAAAGTACGCGTGATTTTATTATTTATGTAGTTTTTACTTTAAACTAATCACTTAATTTTTACGTTATTTGTTTTTGATTGATTTGTTTTCTATTTGTTTTTATCAAACTTAATATATGAGGCTGTTATTTTAGTATAACTTGTCATGTGAAACTATAATTCAACATTTGGAATCAAAATTACAATTTTTTTTTTGCGCCCTTTTACCTTTAAGTAGTACTTTTCTTAAAGCTGAAAGGGCATATGTCTTGAGATATACGCCCTTTCAGCTTAAGGATACCAAATTTTTAACTTCCCGCTAAGAAAATTGAAAATTTTCAAAAATCGGGAAGTTTTTGTTTTTACCCCGTTTTTCGAAAATCGAGTTTTCATCAGATCTCGACGTTTTTGAGGTCCTAGGAAGCTTCCCTGACTATTCCCGCGATGGTGTCCGTGCGGCTGTATGCATGTGTGTGTGTGTGTGTATGTATGTAAATCTCTTATAACTTTTGAACGGCTCGGTTGATCGGATCGAAATAGGTGGCGTTCCAAAGAGTATCATTTCTATTAAATTTCGTGAAAATTTGAATCGATTCGGTTTGCTAGATTTAGAGAAATCTCAAAAATAAAATTTTCAAAAAATCGTTTTTTTGGAATTATTTTTAAACGGCTTGACCAATCAATTCCAAAAACTAATCAGCTCTTAAGCTTCAAAAACCACGTCGATTGCCACCAGTCCCATCAAAATTGGTTAATTGGTTTGAGAGTTATCGAAAACGAAAAATTTCGAAAAAAGTGTTTTTTTTTACAGAACTCGGCATTTCTTTTCGGATCGTTTTTGACGAAATAAAATAATTATTAGAGCCCAAAAAATCACGTCGATCGCCACCAAGAACGTGAAAATTGGTTGTTTGGTTAGTGAGTTATCGTTGTCGAAAAAATTCGGAAAAAGTGAATTTTTCAAATTTCTCTAAGATTTTCGGTTCGATCAGATTGTGTTCAAAAGTTTATCATAGATTCTGAAAAAGTGCGTGGAATACTGCCAACCGCGTGAAAATCGATTTACTCATTTAGAAATTATTGCAGTTTGAAAATTTAAAAAATACTGTTTTATTCAACTTCTATCAGCCTTTTGAGCTCTTCGAGCTCAAAAGCATTCAAAAGCTATTTTTTTGAGCTCGGAGAGCTCCAAATTACACCCAAATTGTATTTTTGAGCTCGAAGAGTTCAGAAACGTCGTAAGTGCAATTTCAAGCTTTTAGGTGTGGAATTGGCGGGAAGTTGTAGGGATAACCTTTAGGGTCAACCGTTTTCCAGATTTTTTTTTCACAGATTTTTACATTTCAGACAATTTCAAACCGAATGGCAAAAAAAAATTTTTTTATGCGTCCTTTCAGCACAAATCCCTATTAAACCTTAGCTATAAGCCCTTTTACCTTTAAGCACGCGAATTAATACTAATAAAAATATTGATTTGTATCTAAACTAAAAAATTTTTAGATAGATTTATTTATAAATCTAGCTATTGTAGCCGGTCTCATGTCGGAATTTAAAGGAAATTTTGTTACAAAATATTTTATTTTGTTAAGCAGTGCCGAAAAATACCCTTGACTTAAATGTTTATTTATATATCTATGTGTGTATACATGTGATATTACGCTCAACATCGGCAGGATTGCGCCCACAGTTCTCAGCCGATATTTGAAAAATTTTGTGGACTTATTTTATAAATCAATACCGAGATCAAGTTCAAAGATTAATGTTGAAATTTCCGGTGTTAAATTAAAACTACCACCGGTGTAAACATTCTTTACTAGCGTTACAAAATTTTTTGGTGTTAAATATTTTTCGCTGTCGATATTTTTTTACTTCTTGAATATTTTTACTTACTCAATCACTACAATTAAATAGTATATTTATTAGTGTGTGTTGGGAATGAAAGAATCCCGAAATGCAGGGGGGTGGGGTTGAAGAGTAGGTAGTAAGTGAAGTGATAATAATAATGGAGGTAAAATACAGAGTAGAGCTGGAAAAAGTGTTGTGTAACAAGGGAAGTGAAAAAAAAAAAATAATAATAATAAATAATAAAAAATTATTTATTAATAAATTAAATCATTGATGATTGAAGTAGTAAGCGTAAATTAAATCAAAGATGATTGAAGGAGTAAAATGATTGAAGGAGTAACGAAATTGAAATTTTCTCCAGATCATACCTAGACAAAAGGAGTTTATATTCACTGAAAAGTCATATTTTTTTTATATTTAATACATTTTTTTTCGAATTTATTTTTTATATTTTTCACATCCATATATATATATATATATATATATATATATATATATATATATATATATATATATATATATATATATATATATATATATATATATATATATATATATATATATATATATATATATATATATATATATATATATATATATATATATATAAATCAAGTTGGTACTCAAATAAAAATTCTCGATGAGTGTAATATTGAAATGAGCTTATATCTTCAAAAATGTCAATAATGAAGAAACGACTTTGTATCTAATCAACCAGTGATATTTTTCAAGATCTAAGCTCATCTCGATACTACACTCATTGAGTTCTTTCATTTAAGTAACTCACATGAGTTTCTTACATTTTTTTTATATATTTGACTAATATTATATGTATATCTATTTATACAAAAATGAATTGCTGTGCATTAGTCTCACTAAAACACAAATACAGCTTGACCAATTTTGATATTTTTTTTTTGTTTTGTATGTTATAGTTCAAGGATGGTTTGAAAAAAAAAATAAAATATTAATAAATTGAAAAATTAAGAATTAAAAAGAAGCCGACATGTAATCAAGAGGTTCTGGGTTTAAATCCCAGTCCGAGCTATTCGAATTTTTTCCCACACCTATATATATTAAGGTGCTTTTTTTTTCAACTATTTTTTTTTCGGCCTCCTCGTGAAATTTTGTTGCAAGTACCCAAAAAAAAAATTCCCTGAAAGTTTGGGTCTTTAATTTTAATATTAAGTTCTCAACAAAGGCGTGTAAAGATTTTTCATTAAAAAAACACAAAAACTATTATTTTTTATCTGTAAATTTCTGTAGCTCTGTGGCATTTCCTAGCATCACCTCGACCATGGACGGATTTTTTTTTAAATTAAATGCTCTACAAAAGTGTCCATTGCAGCCAAGCCGTAACTCGAACCGGCGAGGTAGTACAAGTCTTTAAACTTGATTTTTTCTGTGAAATTCGCGTTTTTTCGTGTTTTATCTCGTGCATTCACGAGCTCTTGTTATTACAAGAGCTACACAAAAAATGTGAATGACAAACTTGTAGAAAATTTAATTTTCTACAAAAAAAGTCCTTAGCACGAAAGTCGCTTAAATCAATATTTTCGGAGATATTTAATGATTATTTTTAGAAGATATTTTTGATAATTTGACGCTATTTTTTAAAAATTTGAAATTACAAAAAATTTATCATTAAATATCTCCGAAAATTTTGATTTAAACGACGTGGTGCTGAAGACTTTTTTTTATAGAAGAAACGCGAATTTAATGGAAAAATCAAGTTTAGAGATCTGTAATACCTCGCCGGTTTAAGTTACGGCTTGGCCGCGGGCACTTTTGTAGCGCATTTAATTTTGAAGAAAACCCGTCCATGGTTGAAGCGATGCTTGAAAATGCCACTGAGCTACAGAAATTTACAGATAAAAAATCAGAATTTCTATGTTTTTTAATGGGAAATCTTTAAAGTGGAAATCTTTAACGTCTTTAACGTGGAAGAGGAAATCTTTAACGTCTTGGTCGAGGACTTAATATTAATATTAAGGGCCCAAACTTTCAGGGAATTTTTTTTGGGTACTTGCAACAAAATTTCACGATGAGACCGAAAAAAAAAAATAGTTGAAAAAAAAAAGAACCCTAATATATGTCTACACGAAAAAAAAATATTGGGGCTGCCACATGATACATTCCTGTGGCAGCTACATGATTTTTTCATGACAGGCAATAATAGTTAAAACAGCAATAATAATTCAATAATAATAATAATAATCATAACAATAGAAATAATAATTTATATTATTAAGAGAATAAGAAAAATTTTGTGGCCAGTGTATTCATATGATAAAATGGGTTTTTATAGTTAAATTTGGTATCATCAAAATGGTCTTGACCTGAAGTTCTGCCTTTTCTAGGTTTCATATCATTTTCACCAAAAGTCCATTTATTATGATAAAAATTTAGGCTGCATTCGAAAATACTCTGTCTCTAGATACATAATTAAGTAATGACCTTGTATCTGGTGAAGTATTGACATTTTTAAAGATATAAGCTTACCCCTATGTTACACTTATCAAGAGCTTTCATTTGAATACCCACATACATTTTGATATATTCTTCATACATACATATATATAATATATACCAATAAATAAAATATATGAAAAATTGATGTGGGTATTCAAATAAAAGGTCTCGATAAGTGTAATGTCGGGATAAACTTATATCTTTAATAGTGTCAATAGTTTACAAGATACAAGGTCATTTTTTAAGTGTCTAGAGATGGAGCATTTTCAAATGCTAAGTACTTATCATCAATTGACTATCGATGAGAATGATATGAAACCTTGAAAAGGCACAAATTCAAGTTAAGACCGTTGCAATAACACGAATTTCACTAAAAATATCGATTTTATTATATGACTATCCATGAGACAAAATTGTTTTTATTCTCTTAATAATATAAATCATTATTGTTATTGTTATTTAATTATTATTGTCGTTTAACTATTATTGCCTGCCACATGAAAATCATGTGGCTGCTACAGGAATGTATCATGTGGCAGCCTCAATTTTTTTTTTATCATGTATATTTTATATATTATTAAAACTATAAAAATTATATATTTATGATTAACAATTAATTAAATTAATTTTTTTTAACGATTCCTTCTCCTATCTCACAATCATAACATTAAGCCTTTTTCTTCAAAGTTCTTGTCGTTTTTAAAAATCCACTCGGCCGTCCCTTTATTTTTATTTTAGCGGGTGTTTTTATTTTTCTTAAATTTGGAGTATTTTCTGTATTTTCAGTAGACTCGATGACATCATTATTGGTATTTTCTTCGATAGACAAATTCTGAAAGCTACTTTCTAGATGCTTATCGTCTTTACCTGTGACTATATCCACTATTAAATTATTTGAAAGATGTAAAATTATGTCGTCAATCAATTTTACGTTTCTATCGTAGTCAGAGCCACATAATAAGCTGATAATATTAGCAAGTTTCGTAGCTTTTGCTAATACTATTTTCCTCTTTTCGCTAACAGTTTGTACTTTTTTTTTTTTTATCGTTTTTACATTAACAGAGAATGGCGCTTTGTCGGTTTTAATGTTATCAGACATGGATGATAAAGTTACTTCTTGATCGATTAACTTCTGTTTATTCCAACGGGGGTCATATAAACAATTGTCAAATAAGTCCAATCCAAAATGGCGTCTTACTGCAAATATGTGTCGGCAAGGTAATTTGTGGGATATTTTTATTTTACATTGACATGTGGTGATTGATGATTCTAAGTTCTCGAATTGACAAATTTTTGAAATTTCATCAGTTCTAGAACAAACTATTTCAACACTGGATTTAATTTCAGCTAAAACTATTTTAGAGCTATATTTTGTTAAAGCTTCCACATATTTTTGTTCAGCACTGTTCGCAGGAAATTGAAGATTTGGTCTTCTCAAAAACTGCCGAGCAGTTCTTATAAAAGCTTCGGTTTTATGACTATTGTACCACTCGAAAAAATCCTTTATTGTTATGATCAGTGGTGAGTTTTTTTCCAGTACTAGCTTAAGTTTTGCATTTATAGATTCAAGCCGGTTATTCGTAGTATTGCCTAGATTATGTTTCATTAGACTATATAAACACCAATCCTCCTTTATATTATGCCAGTTCCTATTATAATATTCCATAAATTCAGGGGAGGCAGTTAGATTTAATTCAAGATACAATTCATTATACTGTTCTTCTGATGAAGCGTAGACAAGAGACTCCAAGACTTTTAGCGTTTCCAGTTTTTCATCACTATTAAGATTCATGTTTGAGCTATTGACAACTTTTTTAAATGTCTTTAGACTATGAAAGATACATATATAAGTGGCAACATCAGGAAATATTTCCTTCAAAACGTCACGTTCTGTCAAATCCTTATCAGTCATAAAGGCCTTGATGTTCTTACACGATTCTTCATTGTCTTTTTTAAAGGCATTTATCATCCATTCTAGCACATTACGTTCTTCAGTAGCCAATAAACCAACGCCAACCACTTGCCCCCGACCGTTCCCATCTTCGACTAAGAAAATCATCGTTGTCATGTCATTGTTGGTTAATTTGTAGGTGCCATCTAGAAATACAATTTCCGGCCACTTTTGAAAATCGCTTCTCATTTCATTTGTAGAAAAGTAGATACCCTTACAAGTGGATGTTTCCTCTTCATGGTAAATATGAACATCTGCATCTATAAATTGAAATTTATTATTTAAAAAGCTATCAACTATATAATTATTATTTGAGGAAAATCTACATAATTCTTGTCAGTAAGTATTGTAAAAAAAATGTAAGAAAAAACTAATATTAACTAATATATAAAATAACTAATATTAAAAACTAATAATAATAAGAAAAAACTAATCAGCCACTGTTTTCAGACTTGCAAATATACTATCATAGTCGACGACGTTACAATTAACCTGCTATCGAAGAAAATAATTTTGAAAAAATTCATTGTCTTGAATCAAGACGAAAAATTCTTGAATCAGATAAAATTTTACTTAAACCAACAAAAATTTCTTAGTTTGACAAATTTTCTCCTCAGATTAAGTTAAGTTAAAAATTTAAATTTGTAATTAAATAATTGATAGAAAGATCAATTATTAATAAATTATATTGATTAAAATTTTTTAATATTTAAACATTAAAAAAAAAAAACAAAATTAAGAGAAAGATTGTTTTATCAAATAAAATTTATTTAAATTAAAAAAAATTTTTTTATTTGAAAATTTTTAAACTTAAATCAAGACTAAGTTCTTCAAAATTATTTACTTGATTCAAGTTAATTTTTTTCTCTGTGTATATAAACCCCCTCCCTTATCACTAAAGAGATAACCCCAGCCGCTGATTAGCGATCGTGTCAGCATCGTAGTTGATGAATGAAAATTTTATAATTAACTTTTCAATTGAAGTTACTGAAAATTATCAATAAAATTATGCGGGAAGAATGCATAAGATTAGCGTTGCATCTCTACATCAACGGCATTGAAACTTAATCATATAGCAAGACTTCTTTAGACACGATAAATAACAGCGTAAATATAATATAATATATAAAATATATACATAATATCACATGAAGAACTTTATTCTATTGACGTAAATAAACTTACGATAAGTTTCCTGAAGAAGTTCAACTACTGTCTGCAGATCGTTATCTGAAGAATTCGTCAACTTGCTCTTCATATTATGCAATTTATCTAGTGGAACAATTTTGCCATATTTTTCTCTTATCATATTTTGGAGTTTCTTCTTTTTTGAATCTAATTTTAAAAAGTGTCCAACTTCACTTGCTTCTTCTTCAGTGAATTTGTAAACCTCGGGAATACAAGAATAGAATAGCTAAAAAAATGAACCAAAATATTAGTCTCAAGGAGAATTTCGGCATAAATATTGTTATAACTTCAAATGCAAGGAATTTTAAATTGCAATCAAACTTTATACGAAATAAATATATAGACATTTCTCAAAATTATTGAGGAAATCAATTATACCTAGTTCTATTTTATCTACATTTCAGAAATACATAAATAATTACTTACTTCAGAATATTCATGGTTTTGGTGGACCAAATCGACAGAAGAAATTACCAAATACTCCAAGTTTTCAAGTTTAAGATAAATATAGCTTGGGCATTCCATTTTACAGGTGCTGTAAAATATTTATAAGATTTATCTAGCAAAAAAGTATTCATTTTTAAACATGATAATATAAATAGCAGTTGTACAAATAAAAAAAAAAAAAACAAATAACTTCCCGATTTTTGAAAATCTTCGATTTTTTTAGCGAGAAGTTAAAAATAGATTAATTGATAAATTATAACAATGATTTGACTCATGAATACATGGATTGAGATAAGCAGTCTGGTACGTCGAAAAATATTGGGAAAAATCCCAAAAATTTAAAATATCCAAAAAGAAGTTCTGGTAAGTAAATTATTTATATTGTATACTAATTTTAAGACTATCCAAAATTAACGAAAAAATTTAAACACTAAAAATATTATTATTGTTAATTTTTTAATATCTTTCAATAATTTATTATTTTACATTTTAATACAAAAATATTCAATTCAAAGCACTAGATAAACTAAATAATATTATTTACATAATTATAGAATGTGTATGATATATTAATAATGATATATGACATGTGAATATTACATATCAATAACTTACCTTTTAATTATATTATATTTATTTTACATTATTTGTAACACATAAAATATCACAACATAATAACCCAACTTTATTTTCCGGTTGTCCGCGCTGTCCAACACGTGTTATAAAAGTCATGCGCATTGGCAAAAAAGATAGTACATGCTAATGCTCTGCAAGAGCACTAACTTTACAAATGAGGAGAAGGGGAAGGTCCTACACTCGGAGAATTTAACGTTTGAAACAGTAAAAATTCTACTTTTAAAATGTATATTTTACCCGTCAAGCACATCAATAATTACAGTTTCATCTTTAGCGTTGCGTTTAAAATTTACCATTTTACTTTGTGAATATTGACGTTGCTTGTATGGAAATTTACTAACTGTAGTTTATATTTTTTACATATCATACGATCATTTTTTACATACGAAATAATAAATATCAAAGTCAAAGTTCTTAATTATTATACTTTAACATTTTCGACTTCCTCATAGCGAATATTACTGTTTGAAATAGTATTTTTTAGCGTGTAAACAATAAATTGTAGCATTAAAATAATAAATATTACATTGTGACTAGTAAAATCACGATTTTACTGTTTGAAATGGTAATTTTTATCAGTTGATCATTACTTATTACAACTCGACTATTATTTATTACAGTTTACTTTTTTCCGTGTAACTATTAAATATTCTTATAAAATTTATTTTAACAAATCTATTTTTTGTTCCAACACATCAAATTTGTTAAATCACTCAAGTTGCTTTTGTTATACTAACAAAATTATTAGTTATTTGAACGCAAAATAATTTTTTTATTTCCATAAGTCGATTTGTTCATTCAATTGAAAAATTTTTTTAAATTAACTAAAAGATTGTATGATCATAACAAAGTTGTTTTATTGTTATAATATATGAATTACTTAATATATTTAATAATATGAATTACTTAATTACTTAATATAACCTTAATCTTGTTATTATAACACATGATTTGTTATCCCTATGCTAACATATTCATTTATTGCCACCACAATAAATCTTATGTTGTAACAACAAAATTTATTTTTGCTTGTAGAATCAACGAAAATATTCGACATTGTTAAATTTGTACTCGAAAAAGAAATTATAGGAAAAATTACAATTGTCAAATCATAATCCAGGACTAGAGTGTCAATATCTTTACTCTTTATCTATTCTATTCGTTCCTTCGTCTTTATCTATTCTTTCCCCTTTCCTAAATTTCACGTAATGGCGAATTACCATATTAAATATGGTTAAATAGTATATTACACACCTGTGGCAAGAAAATGAGAAATGTCTCAGAACACATATATGTTGCCCGAGGCGAAGCCGAGGTCGACATATATGTGATCTGAGATATTTATTATTTTCCTGCCATAGGTTTGTATACTATTTTTCTGTCCGACAGAGGCGGAAAGCGGCAATTTCGTTTAGCGCAGCGGGCCGAAAGTTGCCACTTTCCGCCTGGAGGGCAGAAAAATAGTATACAAACCTATGGCAGGAAAATAATAAATATCTCAGATCACATATATGTCGACCTCGGCTTCGCCTCGGGCAACATATATGTGTTCTGAGACATTTCTCATTTTCTTGCCACAGGTGTGTAATATACTATTTCTTACTACGCCGGTCGAAAGTATGGGGTTCCCGCTGCGATTTTACGGCAGAAAGCCTCAGTTTTATGCCGTGATCAAGTCGCGCATGCGCTCTACGACGGGGAGCCGAAATAATGTATTCATGCACTAACAACGAGACACGAGGGGGCAGAAAGTCCGAAAGTCGGTAGTCGCGCTCACTCTATTACTTATGTTTATAACCCAGTAAACACGTTTACGTCAATGTGACGTCAAAATGACATTGGGCTATGTCAGGATTTACGTAAGATACAAGTCACGAATGAGTCATATGTGACTCATTATTTCACACTTCTTGACGTAAGATTCTGACGTAAAAATATGACGTAGTCATGACGTCAGTATTATATCTCAATGACATTTATGACGTCAATATGACATACCTGTGATGTCTATATCATGATAATGATCTCATTATGACGTAAAAGTGATGTAAAAATTATACCTCAGAAAAAATATTTAAAAAAAAATTTCTCAAAAATAAAAAGATGGCAATTTTGAAATTAATTATAGTGTTGTGGACTTATTACAAAGTTTAAAACACTAGTTATATGTTGATACTTGATGAAAAAATCCTGAAATATGCTGGGCTCGAACTTGGGTCCTCACGTATCGGAGTCTGGAACGCTGCTCACTTATCCAAGTAACGGTTCATGTCACGAAGTTAATAACTTATGTGATAAGCCTTACATAACGAAAAATGCTTATTTCATAATTGTTTCTGAGATTAAATGGATTTTAAGAGCTGGAATTGTATAAAATTCAAGTCTAATAATTTATACAATTTCATAAAATTTCATTAAACTCATGAAATTTTATAAAGTTCTATAAAACTTTGTAAAAACTCTTATAAAAGGCTCTCTAGTGAAACTTGTGGTAATTAATAGACAATTTATAAATTTTCATAAGAATTGATTGAATCTTACACTTTCAAAAATTTTCGTCTAAAAGCGGACACAGAGAACTTTCACAAAGTGAAATTTTTTCAGAGTAAACGATGTATCCGTGTCATTTGAATATTTTTTAATACTTATTAATTTCTCAAGACTCGAATTTTTATTTATTTTTTCCGAAAATTTAGTATTTTTCATTTGGATTTTTCTTCTTCAAAATTTCAATTTACAAAATTTAGATTTTTTTTTTTTAATTTCAACTCTTTTAAGTATACCATTTTTTTAATCTATATTTCTTTTTAATTTCAATTTTTTTCGAAATTTGAATTTCTTTAATTTAACATACTAACAACATTATGAAACTTGATGTACACAGTAAAAAAATTTTGCGTCATTGTGTCAAAAAATTTTGTGTTAAAAATTTTTATGTTAAATATTTAACATTTTTTTATGTTGATTTAACACAATAAATGTTAAATTTACACTTAAAAAAGTTAAATATTTAACACAAAAATTTTTAACACTAAAGTTTTTGACGCAATGACGCAAAATTTTTTACTGTGTAAAATACTATTAGTCTCGTCAATAACAATCATGGAACTGTTTGAATTATTTCAAATACAATGTTTCATAAGTAGCAGCACTAATGTCAGAAAATTATTTTTCAAGTAATAGTGCAATATTTAAATGACTGACATTTAATTTCTTGACGCGAAATCATAAGAAATTATATGTTTACTCGCTTGACGGTTTAAAAATTTAGAGTTCATGCCACATAAATTGAACTCGGTATTTTGTTATCAGTTTCACACCAAATCATTTATACTGAATGAAGTCGAAAATATTTTTACAATGGATAAAAGTACCTAAATTCATGGAAAAAATATAAGTGAGAAACATATGCAACGAAAAAAAAGTATTTCTTGCACCAAGAAAATTTTGACGGAGGCCGAAGTTATATTGGAGCAAGAAGTGTTTTAGTGTCAAGAAATTTTGACTTCATTCACGAAATTTTTAGTCATCTCTAATATATTCTTGGTCCAAAGAAATTTACCTTTGAGTCAAGATTTTTTTTCTGCAGTGTATGGAAACATACAAGCAAAGATACAAAAAGTTTATATCCCACATGTATTTAATTTGTATGTTTTTTTCTTAAAAACGTAAATGAAAAATATTTTGTATGTTATTTGCTAATATGTTAGATATATTCATTAATATTATAAATTATAAATTTTTGTTATTAAGAGCGGACTTAAATTTGCAAGGTACCAGCTTAAATCAGCTGTTTACCTCTTCCTGATTCTTACTAAATTTTAAACCAATTTTCACTAATATTTAGCGATTAATTGTAAATTAGACATCTTGTTAAAGAAGTTTTATATTTGATAAATTTTGATCAATCGATAACACCGGCACACAAAAAAAAGTTGTCTGTACTTGGGACGCGCCACATATATTCCCATGTAATTTGACCCGCTGAACCCGAAGTTGAGGTCCGTTTGGCCCCTACACCCTAGGATTCTGAGAAAACTGTAAAAAACCGAAAACAAACGGGAAAATTGGGGTTTTGGTGATTGAAAAATTTTTTAGATTCTAACTATGCATGATTTTCATGTATTTCGATCTGCTTTATACTTATCTGAAGTGTACTCAGACCAGCAGCCATTAAAAAGTCTAAGTAAATCCCGAAAAACCCATGAAAATTGCGAAAAAACAAAAATTCCCAATATTGTGATAAAAAAAATGTATTGAGCTAAATATATGATGATTTTCATGTAGGTTTATCGACGACATATAAATCTCCAACTTTTATAACTCAGACGTCTCGAAAACATCAAACAAATGTGCAAAAAACCCCGAAAATTGGAAAAAAATCAAATGTAATATAATAAAAATCGAGTTATTATTCAAAATAAATAAAAAAAATCATATCATTCGATCTGTGGTGCATAAAAAAAAAAGTATTTCGTCCTAAGACTTAAAAAAAATTAATTTTTTCGGAAAATATCATCAAAACCCTTTGGATTTGAATTTTAATTCGTTCTCCGCTTATATCTCACCCTTTTATCTTCAAACGTCCTGCATAAAGGGTTTCTCTTTCGTTTCCTCTCTTCTTCGGGTAAATCTCTCTTCAGAGTCCAACAATGATCTACCATCATATTGACATCCACTCATGTTTTGATGGAATGTTTCTTCTCTTTCTTCACTGAAATTACCAAGATTTTCAGGAAAGTGTGAAAGATGAGATTGTAAATAGTGCAATTTTGTATTCACATTCCCTTAAAAATTTCGAGATACTTCCTTAAAACTTCCCCAAGCTGCTCTCTCAATCTTGTGCATCTCATACTCAAGATTAGCATCCTGGAATTGAGTCCGAATTTGGGGTACATAAAAAATTCCTTCTTTCAATTTATTGTCACTTATAGCTGGAAATTTTTCGTCCAAGTACTTAACACAGTTGCCATTTTATCGAGAGCTTTGACAAAATGCTTCATAAGGTCAAGCTTGATATAAAGTGGTGGCAGCAAGTACTTGTAAGGATTAATGAGAGATTCTCGCATAACGTTGTGAGAACCATGATTCAAATTCTTTCTTGTTGGCCGTTCTTTTCTACTGTAGGGAATTTTCCGATCGTGACTATCCTACAAACATACAAGAAGGGATATATTGTGAACCAGATTGTTGGCTTAACTAGTGTAGCAATTTTCAGATCACCACAAACTTTTCAATGATTTTTGGTCAAATGAGCTACTGGAGTCGGTGCTTTGAGACTTCGCTTAGACAAAGCAATGAAAAACTTTCACTCCTCGTCCTGAAAGTGTTCGGCTTTAACTCATCAATCAAACTTCTTACATCTGAACAGTCCACTAATGAATTTTCGCCGTTTTAAAAATGTTATCAGATTTTTTTTTCCCTATCACGATAAAAATAAGCTGTTGTATTTTTAGTTAATAAATTTTTTTGTCTTTAAGCTGATGTTTCAGGGTTTTCACTTCTAGGAACTTTTTGGGCTCAGAATCGATTTCTTGCTTAAATGCTTGTGCCTGTAACCAGGGCACCTCCACGTGGTGACGGCGGGCAACAGGACCGTCTGGCATAGTCCCTGGGTTAACGGCTTGAATGCCGTCATGGCAGGCACAAGTAATAAGTGTTTTACGATGCAGGGACCCGGAATCCCAGTATCGGCGTCTGGTCAGAGTGAGAAAGCAGGCTCGCAGGCGTCGTCATCAAGTGACTGCAGCTCTTCATTAGTGGGTGACTTGGCTTCTGAAGCGTTTAATATGACAAGAAGTGTCTCTCACATATGTAACAAATCTCCAATTGCTTCTGTTACATATGTGGAGAATTTGAAGTAACGAAAAGTCGTAGATCTTTTTCAAACAAATTGAAAAATGTCTACGAAACCTGCTTCGGTATCCAGATTACGAACTGGGAAGCAACTTGGGTACCACATTCACTTTGCAATCGGTGTCACACGATGCTTACTCGTTGGGAGCAGACGAAAAGTAAACAGTGCTTGAAATTTTCAAAACCTGTGATTTGGTCTGCACCAACGAGTCAAAAACTGCTATTTTTGCACGACGGAAGTTTCAGGTTTTTCTTCGACAACCAAACATAAAATTCAATATGCCAACGTAACATCAGTTGTGCCAGCAGAAAAAGTTTTGAATGTCGAAGAACCTGCAGCTCCTGAACCAGTGAATGAACATGAAGAGATGGAAGTTGAAGATAACTTTGAAGAAATCGATCCTGAACCCGAAGAGATCCATTCTGAGGATGAAGAATACATCCCGAGTGGTGTTCCTAGAAGTAAAGACCCTGAAGTCTTCGATCAACTTGAATTGAATGACCTTGTACGAGACTTAGGACTATCTAAGGTAAAAAGCTGAACATTTAGCCTCAGCTTTAAGGAAAAAAATTTATTAGCTAAAAATACAACAGCTTATTTTTATCGTGATAGGGAAAAAAGAGTTCCGGAAGTATTTTACAAAAGACAGCGAAAATTCATTTGTGTACTGTTCAGATGTAAAAGGACTGATCGATGAGTTGAAGCCAAACACTTACAAAGACGAAGAATGGAGGCTTTTATTGACTCCTCTAGGCGAAGTCTTAAAGCTGTGCTTCTTCATAATGGAAACTTATTGGCACCGATTCCAGTAGCTCATTCGACTAAACTAAAGGAGACTTATGACAATTTACAGGTTGTATTAGATAAAATAAACTATTCAGAACATCAATGGAAGGTTTGTGGTGATCTGAAAATTGCAACAATATTGCTAGGCCAACAATCAGGGTTCACAAAGACCCCCTGCTTCTTATGTTTGTGGGATAGCCGAGACCGAAAGAATCATTACATTCAAAAAGAATGGCCAACAAGAACAAATTTGAATCCTGGTTCTCACAATGTTACGCGACAATCTCTAATTGATCCTTCCAAGTACTTGCTGCCCCCACTTCATATCAAGCTTGGCCTTATGAAGCAATTTGTCAAAAGCTCTGGATAAAGATGGAAACTGTTTTAAGTACTTGGGCGAAAAATTTCCAGCTATAAGTGACGCTAAATTAAAAGAAGGAATTTTGATGGACCCCAAATTCGGACTCTATTCCAGGATGCTAATCTTGAATATGAGATGAACGAGATTGAGAGAGCAGCTTGGGAAGTTTTAAGGAAGTATCACAGCAATTTTTAGGGAATACGAAAAGTGATAACTACGCAACTTTAGTTGACGAGTTGTTATACAACTATAATACTTTTAGGTTGCTTAATGAATACAAAATTGCACTATTTACATTCTCATCTTTCACACTTTCCTGAAAATCTTGGTGATTTTAGTGAAGAGCAAGGTGAGAGATTCCATCAAGACATTAGTGTGATGGAAAAACGATATCAAGGAACGTGGGATGTAAATATGATGGCAGATCATTGTTGGACTCTGAAGAGAGATTTACCCGAAGAAGAGAGGAAACGAAAGAGAAACCCTTTATGCAGGACGTTTGAAGATAAAAGGGTGAGATATAAGCGGAGAACGAATTAAAATTCAAATCAAAAGGGTTTTGATGATATTTTCCGAAAAAATTAATTTTTTTTAAGTCTTAGGACGAAATACTTTTTTTTTATGCACCACAGATCGAATGATATGATTTTTTATTTATTTTGAATAATAACTCGATTTTATTATATTACATTTGATTTTTTTCCAATTTTCGGGGTTTTGCACATTTGTTTGATGTTTTCGAGACGTCTGAGTTATAAAAGTTGGAGATTTATATGTCGTCGATAAACCTACATGAAAATCATCATATATTTAGCTCAATACATTTTTTTATCACAATATTGGGAATTTTTGTTTTCGCAATTTTCATGGGTTTTTCGGGATTTACTTAGACTTTTAATGGCTGCTGGTCTGAGTACACTTCAGATAAGTATAAAGCAGATCGAAATACATGAAAATCATGCATAGTTAGAATCTAAAAATTTTTCAATCACCAAAACCCCAATTTTCCCGTTTTTTCGGTTTTACAGTTTTCTCAAAATCATAGGGTGTAGGGGCAAAACGGACCTCAAATTCGGGTTCAGCGGGTCAAATTACATGGGAATATATGTGGCGCGTCCCAAGTACAGACAACTTTTTTTTTTGTGTGCCGGTGTAATATTAAAAAAATACATTCCCCAAATTTTATCAATATTATGGAAAATATAATCGTTTGTCACTGATTTAGAAAATGACTTTCAAATTACGTCAGTATTATGTACAATTGTGACAAATTATTGATGTTAAATAATGACTCACAGATGGTATCGGTATTACGTAAGACCGTGACTTGTCACTGATGTAAACACATGATATTAATCTTACGTCAAGATTACGTACAACCGTGACTTGTCACTGATGTAAACGCATGATATTAAACTTACGTCAAGATTACGTACAGCCGTGACTTGTCACTGATGTAAACGCATGATGTTAAACTTACGTCGTTATGACATACAATGATGGCATTAATATTACGTAATATTGTAGTTTATATATTATGTCAGTTGTACGGAATATCTATGTCATTTCCGTTACATCATAGAGAAGTAATAAACTTACATCAGTATGATGTCAAAAATATATCATATATTTTTACATCATAATTGGATCACAAGACAGGTCAATTTTACGTCATATTTACGTAAAATATTGTGACATTCCTATGACTTATAAATGACGTCATATTGAAGTCATGTGTTCACTGGGTAGTAAGTAGTCAAAAATAGTCTATGAACACATTAATGCTAAGAAGCGCTAACTTCGGAAGACATAACAAATATTATGGTGTCATTTAAATACCTTTCTGTAATGTATAACCTAAATCCATCTTTGTATTATTCTTATAACAAATATAATTAAGCTATGATATATCTATTTCAATAATCTTTTCAGTAATATGAGTCACAACCGCCAAAAAAGTTTTTACTTCAATTGCGCCTAAGATTACACACAAATTTTTTTTTTTTATTGTATAAAAAATTGTATTTCATCCTTAATAAAAAAGTTTATCTAGATAAATTTTAATAAATCATCTTACTTTAAGTTAAAAACTCTAAGCTCAATAGACGATAAAATTTAAAGTCAAAGTATTTCCCTCTCTAAACTATCAACACCGCGCATGCGTCGCTAACATATGTTTCTCATCAGAATCCGGCAAGAGAGTACGTTCAGTTATAAAGCCAAGTTAATTTTTCTTTACGAGCGTATTATTGTGATAGTTAATCATTTTTTTTGTTCGTTACGTTAATTTTAATTAATTTTTTTACTATATATTATTCTGTGACTTCAGGTATCTACAATAAAAAAAACTAGAGTTTAACACAACAAAACATTGACTAAGTAAGTAAAAACTTTTTAATTTATATCTAACCTTCTTCCATTAAGAGTAAACTTAGTTGTTTTTGTCACAGGTGTCTATTTTATCATAAATCATTTTTGATACTATTTTTCATTTTTGAATTTACAAACTTTATAAATATGGAATCTCTAACAATCGAACTACGACCACAACTCCGATCAGGCTATGTTTATGTTCAATTAAAACCCAACAGGCAAATTAGCAGTATTAATATATGTCACGAAGGTGATTCAATGACTGCTAAAATTGACGAAAAAGAACTAAAACTAAATCTTCTGCCAATTGAAGTTAATTCGTCAGTTACATCGTTGCAATTTTTAGATCAGTGGATTATTTTTCGCATTCAGTTAAGCCAATCTACTTTGTACGACTCAAGTGACCTTAAAAACAACAAAAAAACAGAAGTTTTGACGACAGGCATTGACCTTCCTCCAGCTCAGAAGAGTTTTGAGCTAACTTGCACTGGTTGTAAAAATTCTATAACTAAAAATGAAGTCTTATTTGAAAGAGTCTTGTCACTTCCAAGTGAAGAATGCGAACCTAGTGAATGGTTTTGCTGCTCCCACAGTGTCGTCGATTACAAAAACATACTATGTCCTCGCCCTAATGATTGTTTTTATGGGTCACATTACTATGTTCTGAATACAAAAATATTAAAATCGGAATTAGTGACTGATTATAACGAAGTGACCTGCAATCGATGTCTGTCGGTACTCGGAGCTGTTAATAATGATGGCTCGTTCAGGATTTGGAGTCACAGCTTGCAATTTGCGTCCTCAGAAGATTTGGGAGCGTCTGCTGGACAAAAAAAATCGCCTTTGATTGATTTCAAGCTAGCGCTTAAAGAATTTGTAAAAAAAGGAAATTTGTATGAAGAAATTCATTTCTTTGCCTCTGAACAGGAAAAAAAAGTGTCGTTGCTTATCAAGATAATGGACAAAAATTTGTTGATGTTAACGCAATCTTCTGTTGAGAGTTCCGTGGAGGTGATGTTGGATGAACGATGTGTGATAAAAGTACTGTATAAGGTCTTAGATGATGGGTCGGAACCTTTAAAAGACGCCTCGAATTGTAGCGCTTACCGACTAAGTTTGTCGAGTATTCATGCGGCTGTGGATCATCTTACAACATCATCGCTAAAACTTCCACTGATTTATCGTACTACAGAGACTTATTGTATTGGTTACATTTTATGAATAAATTTGTATTTGTACTTTGTTTTTTTATTAATAAAATTTCATGTTTAAATTTTAAACTTTAAAATTTTGTTTATTTATTTAATTTTTGGTCATTGAGCAGCTGCTTCTTATGACGTATATCGGTACATAAAATTTGAGTACATTTCTTTCTTTCTTTTTTAATTATGTATAATAATATTAGTACCATAATATAATAAGTAATAAAAAAGTAATAATATAATGACAATTAATAGCGAAGTTGGTGATTGAACTTAATTTTTGTGCGGCTTTTTTTCATATTATCTTAATGTAAATAAAGTTTCAAAGATTTCGTGTAAGTGGAATACTTTTTTAGAAAAAAAAAATAGTGCAAAGCTTAAACTTTTTTTTTTAGTTCACTTAATTTTTTAACTCGGCACTTTATTATCATTTTAATGATTTATATTTATTTTTCATGTGTCAAAAGTGTAAAGAAATTATTTACACTTGTTTTGCATCAATAGAAAAATATTATAAAAAAATAAATTTTCTTTAAGCTTTTGAAAGTTCAAATAAAATGATGTTAAGCTTCGAAATAATATAATAATTAAATTATCAATGAAAATACTTATTTTAAGTCTTCTAAAGGAATATTCTCCCTTAATTACTTGATAATAAAAAAAATTTTTTTTTTATTTGTTTGAAACTAAATTAAAATATCTGGTAAATTGATTTAAATGACATTTACTTTACTGAAATTATGTGTGAGTACGTAATCCTATCTAAAAATAATACATTTTTAACTTAAGTTTTTCTAAAATTTCTGAAAAATTTTAATTCAAGGTCATGTTAGTAATGTAGTTATTTTAGAGATTAAAGCTTGATTGTTTTAATATATATACAACTTAAAAATGTAAAAAAATTGATTTTGAACAATCAGATAGGGATAAATAAAGTATTCAATAAAATAATGAAAGTTCTTGAAATCGACATATTTTTTCATTTTATCACCAACAAATCACTTTAGAATATCATAGAAAAACTATAAGACGGAAATAAGTTTATTAATGATTATTTAATCCAAAAAATGCATTTATGCTTTAAATAATTTAGAACTTATAATCAAAATACAAAAACATGCAGCCACCTAGCCAATTTCTAATATACGAGACATTCTACCCCAAATAGTACAGTTTGAGGAAAAATTTTTTTTTGATTTTCGTAATTTTTAGATATTTTATAGTAATCTTCGAAAAACTCTCTCGGATAAACTTTGAAATTTAATTTTTTTAATTTTAATAACTGGTTCGACAAACATCGGATTTTGAATAAAAAAATCTTTTTTTCTGGTTTTTCGCTCATACCTCCTACAACAAAAGAAATTTTTTTTAAAAATTACTGTTCAATTCACGATAATCGTGAGATGGACGACCTAGCTTTATCATTTGTCTTAAATCGTCTTAAAATTGTAATTTTTTTAAGATCTCAAACGTGACACAAACCAAAACTATTGTAAGACTTTTTTAAGGGGCCGGGAACATCACTGTGACGATCGAAAAGAAGAGGTGATTTTCTGCAATTTTTTTGACAGGGAAAATAAAGGAATTTGGGAATCGGATTTTTTTTTATTATATTAAGGGTATATTAAAGATTATTACCCTAAATTTTTATTAAAAAATATTTAGTTATTACAAAATTATTAACAATCTCGTAGAGCACTAGAAAAAATTTGCTCCTCCATGGTCGGTTTGATAACTCAAAAACGGATCATCTGAAAATAAAAACCCAAATTGCTTTTTTATCAGTAAGGTAGTAGTTATCATCGCAATTACGGAATTTCGAAAATTTGAATTAAAAAAGGGAAGCGACTGTTTGGAAATTTTCTCACTAATCTTACTGTTTTTTTTTTGTTTTATCCCGTTAAAAAAAATCTTTGAAATAAAAATTTTTTTAATTCCGCACGTGCGACGATAACTACATCCTTACTGATTAAAAAGTAATTTGGGTTTTTGTTTTTAGATGATTCGTTTTTGAGTTATCGAACCGACCATGGCACGCTTTTAGAATGGTTAGTTTACGATTTCTCTTCAACGCATCACTCGATTTTGATGTGGTTTGCAGCAATCAACGTCCTTTTAAAATTTAAGAGCTGATTAGATTTTGGAATTAATAGTTACATCTGTTTAAAAGTCATGGAACCAATTACTTCCCGATTTTTTTTTAAAGCATTCTTTTGTATAGCGGGAACTTAAAAATTTAGAAAAAGTCATCTTAGGTGTGAAAAAAAATTTATTATGATGCACAATGACGATAAAAATTGCTGTAAAAAAGTTAGAAAAAAAAATTTTTTTTGCTTATTCAATTAAAAATTTTTTTTTCTCTCAAATTGTAAAAAATGACGTTTAAATATATTTAAAAAAAAAAAACTGAAAGAGCTTTTTGGAAAAAAAATTTTTTTTTACTAAATTTTGGGGTACCCCATTTTGCTACCCTACCCAGTTTTGCCCCTCCCTCCCTGTAAATTTTGTTTAAAGACTGATAAAGGTTTATTCATCATTTTCAATATAATATTTATAACTATATACTATTTTATGTGTAAGAAATGTTAAATATTAGTATTTTTAAAATAATCCTTCTATTCAATTAATTCGTATTTTACTGTTAGGATATGGTATGACTGAAATTTACTTAACAAAATCTTCTCTGACGAATAAATTCAGCTGCATTACATGATGTCAAAAATAACAATTGTCTAACCAATACAAAAAAATTGTAAGTTTTAGATTTTGAAAAAAAAAAATTTTTGTTAGTAGTGACTGAAATAGTATATTTCTTACCTAGGGCAGGAAAATAAGAAATGTCTCAGATTACATGTAATTCTTGACCGAGGCGACAAATTATTGTATGGATGGTGAAGTATAATTAAATGTCTACTAGTCCAAGCTATCTAATCATTTTTTCTCGCATATTCTATAGACTCACATTAAGATGATCCTCTCCACATTCCTTTCTCAATCCTTTCCTACCAATATCCTGTTACGTGAATGTGGAACGCTTCACGTAATAATTACCGTAACTCCTATTCTTTCCCGCATCACAGCATTATTTATATTTGTAAAAATACTTCTTACTTTCCTAAATAATGAGTCGAAAAATTATTGTACTCGGATTTAAGTAGACAATAGAAAAACTATACAATAGACCTAATAAATAATTTTTGTATTGAAAATCACTTATAAAAGTTTAAATAGCTATATATGTCGTAGTCTTCTAGCAAAATTCGTCATTTCATGAAAAACTTTTGGCATTTCCAGAAACGTCGACGTTTTGTGAAAAATTATAATTTTCATCAAATGACCACTCATTATGTAACTATTTAGAGCAATAAACAAACTGAATAATAATAATAATTATTATTTCTAATATAATATTTATATAAATTTTTAACTTCCCGCTAAGAAAATCGGGAAGTTATTGGTTTTACCCGTTTTTCGAAAATCGAGTTTTCATCAGATCTCGATGTTTTGAGGTCCTAGGAGGTGGAATGAATTCCAAAATCTAACCAGCTCTTAAGATTAAAAAACCACGTCGATCATTGCAAGTCCGGTAAAAATTGGTTGATTCGTTCGTGAGTTATCTTTGTCGAAAGAAAACCGAAAAAAGTGTTTTTTTCGGAATTACTTTGAATTAGCTCGAAGAACTCAAAATGACACAAAAATCACATTTTTGAGCTCGAAGAGCTCAAAAACGTAATGTGTAATTTTGAGCGCTTAAGTACAAAATGAGCGGGAAGTTGCAGGGATGGCCTTCAAGGTCAACCGTCGTCCTAATTTTTTACTTAGTGCTTCCTTTATTTAGAGTTGTTCAAATTCTGATGTTTCCATTTTCCGTAATATTACTGACTGGTACGAATCATTGAAAGGCATTGTACATAGCTATCGAAACAAAATATTTATAATTTTGCTTCAATATCTAGCTGAATTAGTAATTACAGTAGAATTTACTATGAAACAATATTTATAATAAATTATAATATAATATTTATATTTTTTATAAATTATTGTAATAAATTTTAACGAATTAATAAAAATTTCTATATATATGTAGTTAATTAATATTTTTTCCCAAAATCGGAAAAAACATTTTAAGAAATTACTAAAATTAAATTAAGTTTTAATTAGAAAAATACTTTTCTTATCATAAAATCCTTAACTTAAGTGCCTACATTGTATTAATCCATTATATTTATTATGCGGGTAGTCTCCAGGTTTAAGAAAAATAGAATGTCCTTTTGTTATTGTTTGTAGTCATCTTTGTAATACCTACCCCATATAATTAGTATAAATTCTTGATACTAATGTCGAATGATAATTCAAATGACCATTACAATGTTCTGCAAATTAAAAAGCCGGCTGCCTACTACCTGACGTCTCAAGGCAGTTGAGTGGAGGATCTAGTCTGGAAAAAAGGGAAATATTGCCCATTATCGTTTTAAATAGCGTTGCCCGATAGTTAGTTTTCAATTTCTTGAAGGTAAGGGAAAGAAGGGCCGATTCTGCCATATTCTGAATTATAGTTATTCCAAGTTTTGGCTTTCAAGTGATCAGTTGTGTCTCAAGACTGAAGTTCTTACCTTAATTTAAATTCAAAAGTTTATTTAAAAATAAAACAATGAATTTTGTAACGAATGGTGTTGGTACAGTTTTTACTGAAAAAAACGTGAAGAGTGTTAAGTGGAACGAGCAATTGACAAAAAGTGGTAAGTAATATTAACTCCAATAAAACTTTAACTTAATAAACTTATTTTTGAATGTGATGCTAAAATGAAATCAAATTTTATTATCCATTGATTATTTTTTCATTGAAGTTTTTCAAAAAAATTTCAAAATTATTAATCATGAATTTATCATTTTCAGCTTGTCCACCTCTATCCCGGCCATGGATTCCTACGGCTCCACTGAGTGAATCACGACCTTCGTGTATTTTCACGGTGATGACGTACAACGTTTTGAGTAGCTCTTATGCTACTCCAACAATGTACGGATATTGCCCAAGGGAGTACCTGGATTGGCAAGTCCGAGGACAGAATGTGATGTCCGAAATATATCAGTATAACAACGACATAATCTGCCTCCAGGAAGTCGAGATGGAGCAGTTTGATTGCTTTTTCCTTCCCAACCTCCAGAACATGGGATACGAGGGAGTCTTTGCTCCGAAGTCACGAGCTTCGACGATGTCGGAGCCAAAGAGAAGGCTTGTCGATGGATGTGCCATTTTTTGGAAAATTAATAAGTGAGTACTAAATTTTTATGATTCTTATTTAATGTTTGAATTAAATCAAATTTTTTTTACAATCTAATATATTTTATCATTTTAGATTTTCTTTGGAAACATCAAAGCTTGTAGAGTACAAAGCTCTGGCATTGCAGGGTCGTGCCGACTCCTCTGACATGATGAATCGTGTCTGGACTCGCGATAACATCGGACTGTTAGCTGTATTAAAGACTACTGCAGCCGCCTGGACTCATGGACCACCAGTTGATCCAAATAACATTGAGCAGTTGGTTGTGGTGGCTAATACACACTTACACTGGGACCCCAAATTTCCGGATGTAAAAACTATCCAATCCATGATGTTGACCAAAGAAATCATCTCCATGGTAGAGAACGTGAGGAGATCTTTTAATTGTCATGAAAGAATCCTTAAGTTCTCAGACGTCAAGGTGCTGCTCTGCGGTGATTTCAATTCACTGATGGATTCTGGTAAGTCTCTAAGCTCGGCCAATTATTATTGCCATCAACTATTATGTCCAATTATTAACATTAAATATTTTTACAGGGGTATTCCAATTCCTGTCAACGGGTCAACTGCCGCTGAGTCACCCTGAGTTCCAGGGTTTTAATTATATCAACGCGATCGTGAACATGATGGGTGGAGAATGTTGTGGCAAAATTACCCACCCGCTAAATCTGTCATCAGCCTGCAGTCTGCAGATTATGCCGTATACTAATTACACATACGGATTCAAGGCGATGATCGATTATATATTTTATTCGTCCTCCAACTTGATGTGCCTCGGAGTCTACGGCCCCATTCCGCAAGAATGGTTCGATATGTTTAGTGTAGTGGGCTGTCCGCACCCTTTTGTTCCATCTGGTATGTATAATTCTGTTTTTTGATTTTTTAATTAAAATTTTGAAAGCCTAGAAATTTTTTGCTTATGATTTTCATTTTTTTTTTAGATCATTTCCCGGTGATAGCGGCTTTTCAATTGACTGCTTAAATGGATTTGATGTAGGAGTTACTCGGTCGACTTTCTAGATGGGATAGTCAAGTATGAAAAAAAAATAGTCTGAGATTATACAAAGATATTAATTTAATGTAATATGTCTAAATTGTTTTGTGTAAATGTTGCTATTTATAATAAGTCAATATTATATTTATTTATAATAATCAAGTAAAATAGTAAAAGTAATATTTTTTAAAATATACATCAAAAATTTAAAATAAAACAATTCAATAAAGTATTCAAATTTGTATTATTCTTTCAATCTTTAGGAATTTAGTATTACATAATATATTTTTTAATTATTAATTATAAATTATAATTAAAAAAAAAATTAAAACTAACATACGTTGGACTCATAATTAAAATAGATTTTATAGCGTACTATGTTTGAATAAAAAAAATCCTTTTTCTGGTTTTTCTGCTCATACCTGCTACAACAAAAGAAATTTTATTTAAAAATTACTGTTCAATTCACGATAATCGTGAGATGGACGACCCAGCTTTATCATTTGTCGGTAAGTGATCTTTAAATTTTTTTCAACAATTTAAATTTTATTCTATAGAATAAAATATTTCGTAGATTATAATAAATATAATAGATTAAAACAATCTGTATTCCTATAGATTAAAATATTCTGCAGCTATAGCCACAATTTTTAGCTAGCCTCACCGTAAGTTTTATTAGTCCCGTGTAAAAAAATCGTCTTAAAATTGTCATTTTTTCAAGATCTTAAACATGACACAAATCAAAACTATTGTAAGACTCTTTTGAGGGGGGAACAACACTGTGAGCGATCAAAAAAGAAGAGGTGATTTTCTGCAATTTTTTTGTC